>NW_010517042.1:0-261 GCF_000687285.1 Phaethon lepturus | reverse complement strand
AGACTCTAGAAGGAGAAGAGGGCATGCGCTGAAGAAGACACGCCTATTCATGAATATGTATTAGCAGACAGGATATAAACCAAGAACAGGAACTGTATGGTGTGCGTCTTGGTGGAGCGGAGACTCCCGGCACACCCAGCACTGTTTGCTTGCCTCTATTCGCTTAATAAATTGTAAACTTAAAATGGAATCCTGTTTGGGACTCAATCATTTATGTCACCATTTTTCTCGCTGCCACACCGGTATCCAATTAACTTCCCA
>NW_010517041.1:41874-78711 GCF_000687285.1 Phaethon lepturus | reverse complement strand
AGCCCCCTGTGGGGCTCTCGAGCGGGGCCCTCGGGCGGGAGGAACCTGCGGGTCCCGCGGCGCCCTCGGAGAGCTCCGAGTCGGGAGTGGGGTACGATGGTGCTGCTCAGGGAGCAGTTGCTTAGAAGGGAGCGTTATTTGCGGGGCGGTGGAATCGTCTGTTCACGGCCCTCATTGTGCGAGTGGAGATGTGGAGCTGCGAGCTTTGTTCTCGGCTTTACAGACTCTGGCGTTTCTTCATCCACTGTTTGAGATACCAGACAGCTAGCCTTCCTGACAAGTTTTTTTTTGGTTGGTTGGGTTTTGTTGTTTGTGGGGCTTGTTTTTGAGGGGGGTGGGAGTTAGGTATGAGACGACCTAAAGCCTGGCATGTAGTTGAGGTAGCTCCTTTCAGTAGTTAGCTGTAGCTGTAGATCGAGGGAGTAATTCTGGGTGCTCACACAGTGAGATCCGTACTGGTGTATCAGATCGTAGGTGCCTCCCTTGCTCTAATTTTATAGATGAAGGGAGTTATAATTCGAGCAGAAGGAGAGCATGTATCTTACACTGACTAACCGCATGACCTTGGCTGGATCCGAGATTAACCCAAGATTTGAATGTGAAGTAGTGCTTGTATGAAGACCTTCCAGCCTCTTGTGAGGCCCTAGGTAATACTTGCTGGACGAAAAACAGCGAGGCGGCTTCCATATATCTTTTGGGCTTTTTAGTCCTGATGTGGATGTTCTAATGTGTTACCAATTTTTAACGGATTTATCTGGTGACCTTTTATGTTAAGGGTTGCATGCATATAATAAGTATTCTTGACAGAGAAAGTGATTTTTTTTTTTCTTCACAATTGGTTTAAAGCAGCATTTGCAGCAAGTCGCCATGTTTCCAGTGTATCCTATTTTTGTCTAGCCTGTGCTCTCAGAGCCAGGAGTGACAGCTTTAGTGGACCCTGCTATCGAGCTATGAAAGCTAATGCTTCCAGGTGCCATAAATCAAATGTAGTGTGTGCGTGTTGGATTGTTTTCAGTTAACAAGACTTTTTAGATTGGTGTCGTAAAGAAAAGGGAGTGCAGAAGTTGACAGTCAAAAAACTGCATTTCAGAACTTTTTTGAAGTCTTCCCTTTGGTGAAGTTTTCACTTTTCTTATTCTCTCTCTGTAAAGAATAAGCGTAACGATTTTGCTAAACAGGTAGTTCTGTGATAGTTCTGTGATACTGGTGGTAGGATGTCACATCCTGTTAACTGAACTGACCTTTTCCTGGGGTGTTTCAGTCAATATACTTCATGTTGTGAAGTTGTGAATGTAGCTTTAAAAAAGAAAAAGGCTTAGTGGATGGAACATATAGCTAAATTGAAGGTTAGCTGTAAGTATTCACGTGCTTAAAGTCTTAATAGTCACAGAGCATTGTTATGATGATGTCCCAACCTTTTTGATAGCATTTTGTATTCCAGGGACTAGTTTGCCTGAAAGGCAGTATTAAAACATGCTAGAAAGTGTAATTGTACAACATCTGTTAGAAAAAGAACCAACTCAACATTGGAACCTTTGCAAATGTGTATCTAATTTTTAAGTGTAAATCTTCTTTTAAAAAGAATCTTGTATACATCAGATACTAAATAGTGGTCTCCAGTTCTTGACTTGTGTGAATTAGGCAACTATCTTTTTTTTGCTACTTTGTATTCTAAGTGTGAACTCCTTAAGTTAAAGGCTAGAAAACATAATTAAAGTTAAGGTAGAAGACCTGGTGGACAAGATTTCCTTTGTGTTTGTGGGTCGAGTGTAAATGTCAGTATCTTCTGTAGGGAGTCTTTGCATTTGCAGTCTAAGAAGCAACAAAAACATAGAAGATGACTTGTTTGTACTGTCATTATAACACCAACTGCTCTCCTGTTCATTTTCTGCCATATTCTAAGTTTGAACATCATAATTTTAAACATAAAATCTTTATGCACCTGATGAAACAGCAAGCTCTCTGTTGTTTTGGAAAGCTAGTGTTTTCTTTTTTGCCTTGCAAACTGTAAGGTGAGCATATACAGGGGAACACTTTTTATAAAAGTAAAACAAAGCGAAGGTGGTGTTACTGTAAGTACAAACTGGTATTTCTGTTCATAACAGTAGTACCTGTTGAGAGAGCACTCATAAGGTTAGCATAAATGGCCTGTTTGAGTTAGAAAACATTTGAGTTGATTATTCAAGTTTTTAATATTAGAACCTGGGCCTTTTCGTCTAAGTAATGTGACGAATGAAGAATCAAAGATGAAATCAAAGTAGAGCAGGGCTCTAGCAGGGTGGTGCTGGTTGCTGTGCTGACTGTAGTCTGCTGCGCTTGAAACAAACCAAAGGTGAAAGTGATGGTTTTGTTTAGAAGACTGGATACTTTTTTTTTACAGGTGCCTATATAAAATCTCCAGAGTTGAAGTAATTAATTTCTTGCTAAAAACTGCTAATAGACTTTGTAATCTTCAGCTACCTCATTGGATAATTAACAAATAAAAGAAAGAAGAAAAATTTGAAAGTCTGATCTTCAGCTACTCTAAAAGAATCCCTAAAACTTTGCAAGTAGTGAATGTTACAGTTGTCTGAGGTCCTAGTTTTGCCATATTAAGTCTGGAGTTCTTCCAGAAAGACATAGCTGGTGGAGTACTGCTTTCAGAGCTAGAAGGCTGTGAGCTGTCAGTTAGGTACAGATAGTGTTATGAACCTGATTCCTTGCCTGAGACAAATGTGAAATACTGCATTCTAAAATGCTGGTGACCATCTTCCATTTTCTTCTGCATTTGCCCTGTACTGTTTTCTTGTTTCACTTACGATAGCTGTTAGACTGACTTTCTGTTTTGTTTTTAACTGTCTACCAATGTAATGATGCTGTGGCAGATCAGTCTTTAGTGCCAGGATCCAGCCTATACATGAAGATGAAGAGTCTTCTGTGGCTAAAATGAGTAGAAGTGAAAGAGTTGACTCTCTTTACAGGTATCTGATGCTTGGCATGCAGAAAATATTTTGTTAAATCTTAATCCTGGTGATTTTAATCCAAGTGGGAATGGGCTTGAATTTCACTGTAATGTCTGTGTAGCTAGGTGTTCTGATTTGCCTCTTCTGACTGCTTATGAGTAACTTTTGCTTTTTACTTTAAGAAGCTGCGGTGGAGCCAAATGGAAAAATTGCAGACCTAAGAGAAGATGACTGGACCTGCTGCCAACTTCATCGAGTTGTTGGAGCAGCTCTTGGATGTCAAAACAAAACCTGTTCTAATGGCAAAATCATAGGGTCTAAGTAGCTACTTTATCATGAAGCAGCCTGGAGAGCAGTACAGGCATAAAGCTGACTGTTATTTTTCATTTAAAAAATGAGTAAACAAAGCATTCAGGCTAGCACTATCCTGCCATCCTTGAGGATGAAATTTGCATGGTTAAAATGTAATTTTTACAGGAAAACATTACTTCTAATCATAGGGTAAATGAAGTTGGAATAGGCCCAGTTAGAAATGAGTGTCCTTCACCCAGGTGTAGGAGAAAGCCCATTTAGTAGAATCTGTTTTAGGATTATTAAAAAAAGTGTAGGAATATTTCTCTGAATTCTCAAGGCTTTGAGTTTTGTGAGAACTCAGATTTTCAAGAGAGTTTATTTTGGACTTCTGTCAAATCACAAGGGCCAGGTTTTTTTTTTTTTCTGTAATGCTAAATGCAACATAGCTGTCTTTTTCTGATGATTGGAAGTGTTACTAGTTAGGTTCAGGGAGATCATCTTAGCTTAATGTTACAGCAGGTCCCTCTACAGCAACCTTGCTTAACTTTTTTTCAGTGGCAAGACTATATCCAGCTTTTCCCTATCAAACTGAAGCAGAATGTGAGCAGCTCCCAGAACTGTTCTAGCATAAAAAGTAGAGGGGATGAGGCATGCTCCATTCATTTTGGAGCTGTATAGCTAACATACCTGGTTACAGCTTCTCAGCAGCTGAGAACTGTACTTCAGGAAATGCACGAAGGAATTCAAAGGAATTAGTCTGTACATGCACTATTGTGGCTGTCTTGGGGGCAGCTGTTTTTGGAGGATGATCAAATTGTCTATATATGCTATAAAAATATTGACTGACCTGTATGGCAAGACCTATTGCAGGTGAAACTGTCTCATGAGAAATCACTAAATGGTGATTGAGCTTCAAGTTGTACTTCTGAGACTGTGTGCAAGTCTGGCCTTAATGGCAGAGTCCTGCCACAGGAAGAATTTAGCAAAGCAGCTATCAATCCAAGGCTCTCTTCTTGCCTTTTGGGCATCTACAAGTACCACAGATTAAGATGTCTAATTTGATGCTTCATGGGGTTTTTGTTTGGAGGCAATAAAACTCAGGTAACAGGAACTTAATTTGTGTGTTTAGTTCTAGAGCTTCCACCTTGCCTACTCTGTATGTCCTTTGTGTAATGAGTAGGAAATGTCTGGTGACTTGAGAGATGCAAAGCTATATTGAGACATCTGAGAACAGAAGACAAACATTTAACTTCCCCTATCATAAATCTATAGTGTACATTATTGAAACAAAAGTAAGTAATATATGTGAAAGTGCGCTGATCTCTTTGTAATGTAAGAAATAACTTAGATATGTTCTATCTTCTAAGCTTGAGTATTTTTCTCCTGTAATAGAGTAGAGCAGAAATTTCCAAAAAGTAATGCTAAATACCTTAGCTGCAGTCTAAAGGGGAACTCCACGTACTTGGCTATGACGTGATCCTTGCTGAGTTGTGGGCATAGGGCAGCTGTTACAAATACTAACTTACAATAAAACCTCTTTCTTGCTGCTAATTCTAAGCAAGGCCTCAAATTCTTATGCTGCTTGTGCAGAAATGCTATCCTCCCTCTCTTTGTATTGCTAGTTTTTATGTTGCAGAATAGAAGTGATGATTGTGTGATACAAAGTAGAAAATTGGAAGCCAGTTGAGACAGCTTTAAAAAGGAAGAAAGAAAACAAAACAAACCCCAAACTCACAGCAAAATTGGCCCGGCACTCAGGGAAGGCAAAGTGTTCTGAGGGGAGAATCCAAGAAAAACAACTTGGTGAGAAACTCTTGTGGTATCACTCACCTTTAATACTGACTTTTATGTTTTTTTTTTTCTCCTCTTTTAAACAGGACCTAATCTGCTGTCTTTGGACAGTAGGTGGACCTTTATGCTTCTAACTACACGAATAGTATCTAGTGTTTTTTTTCTTTCCCAGATGAACATTCCTTACTGTACAGGTATAGATGCTGGTCTCAAGTAGCTTAACTTATGCTTTAAGTAGTCTTCTTTGTATTTTGTTTGTCTGCTTTTAAGCTTAATGCTATAGAAATTATGTTACTCTGAAGTGGTCACTGTTCTAAATCTAAATTGAATTTATTTAAATTAACAATAACTAATTTATAATATTTAATATAATTTATAATAAATAATAAACTAACAATCTACAAGATAATAGCAGTAGAATAATATAATAATAGTAGTAGAAATCTTCAGGTTGTCTCTCTGGCTTGGCAGAGCTGAACAATACAAGAAACACTGAATTTTGCCTACAAACTGTCAGGCTCCATCATACCCATCAAGCTGTGGATCATGCATAGGTTTGTTAGCAAAAACACAGTCTGACTTCTAGAATGACAGCTTTTCTGCAGCAATTCATGGTTTGTTTTTTGTATTCTTACAGTGTTTAAAGGGCTGCATGTTGCTGCTGAGTAAGGCTTCCTCCCATCTGCCACTGGCAGGCAGAGGGGTTTTTAGTACTAGCATGGGCAGCGTTGAATGTAATTTGGAACTATGTTTTAATCTTGTAATGAAAATGCTTTTCTTGTGCTTAAAAGTTTGGGTTGATTGCTTGGATACTTTGATTAGAAAATAGTTAAGCTTCTAATTTGATTTTTCTTAGCTGTATGTTGGTGTAATGTCTAGCTTTTCTATAGTGCCCCCATCAGTATGTCTCGAAGAGCTTCAGAAAAGGTTTTGCTTTTTTTTATTGCTATGCCTTTCTGCAGCATCAGGATAATTAAGCACAAAACTCTTTGCCCAAGGATGCAGCATTCTGTCACTGCCTGCCTTTGTAGGTTGTGTAGTTGTTGTACAGTAGACGCTAGGTGCTGTAGTGAATGGAGAAACGACTGTGTTAAGCTTGAGGATTCACATCTATGTTAGGTGTTGGTTTTGAAGATTATGAATAAAGCTTCCTCTGCCTGCATGACAGATCTAGCACTTCATACCTCTCTGATCTCGGCTGGGGAGTGCCCACTTCTGTAAGTTCCTAGTGAACATGTCTATCTTTTGGACTATCTTAATGTTTCTAGGAGATACTATTAAGAGTTGAATGCTGGTAACCTCAAAACTTGTTCCAGTTTGATCTTCAAATATTTAATTACTCATTGGATAAGCTATCCCATCGCTTGGCTTTCAGACTCCGGCTTCCGAGCATCCTAGCTCCTGTGAAATAGTGATACCTTTAAGGTAACTTCCTTCAGACAGAATACTTTCCCTCTGAATCTGTGAAAATATAAAAAAGTTGAATTGGTTCCAGGCAGGCAACTGTCTGCAGTGGCTTCTGTATAAAACACAGGCTGTACTGCTGTGACACTGTTTCCTGTGACATTGTCTACTTCTGTGTTCAGTGGGAGGCAAGTAATGAGACCTGTGTTTTAAAGATTAGTGTTTTGAGACTTTGGTTGTCCACCTGTTGGAGGTGCTTTTCAGCACTTCATAATTTAGGCTTGGGGTCAACAACTGGGTTTTGTTTTTTTTTCATTTTTGTTCCCCTGATATAGTTAAGGCTGTATTGAAATAAAGGTTTCTCACATCTCAGTGTATCTAGTATCTTAGAGTGTTTTAAATATGCATTTTCTTGAACGTGTTTAGGTTACTCTTCCTACTTGAGAGCAAGCTGGTGTAAGGATATAAATCCCCAGTTGAGATGGGCACTGGAATTTGCCTAGTGTTGCAAGTTTAGCTTGTTTGTGTTTCATTGTTCACCCTGTGATGTTTTGTATTGTAGTTCACCCAGGTACCAGCTTATCTCTTTTTGCTTAGTCAGCAGCACTGATGCTAGCTAGTCATAGAAAATGTGTGGAGAGTTGAAATTAACTGGAATTGTTTTGCTTTTGTTGCTTAACTCCTAATCTATTATGGTGAGTTGACTTTGGCTGGACACTAGGTGCCCACTGAAGCTGCTCTATCACTCCCCCTCCTCAGGTGGACAGGGGAGAGAAAATACAATGAGAACCTTGTGGGCTGAGATAAGGACAGGGAGAAATCACTTAGCGATTACTGTTATGGGCAAACCAGACTCAACTTGAGGAAATTACTTTCATTTATTGCCACTCAAAATCAGAGTAGGATAATGAGAAATAAAATAAAATCTTAAAACACCCCCCCCTGCTTCTTCCAGGGCTCAACTTCACTCCTGATTTCTCTACCTCCTCCCCACTTCCAGTGGTGCAGGGGGATGGGGAATGGGGGTTGTGGTCAGTTCATCACATATTGTTTCTGCTGTTTCTTCCTCCTTGGAGAGGACTCCTCACACTCTTCCCCTGCTCTAGTGTGGTGTCCCTCCCGTGAGAGACAGTCCTCCACAAACTTAGACAATGTGAGTCCTTCCCACAAGCTGCAGTTCTTCATTAACTGCTCCAGCCTGGGTCCTTCCACGAGGTGCCATCCTTCAGGAACAGGCTGCTCCAGCCTGGATCCCCCCACGGGTGCTGTCCTTCAGGAACTGGCTGCTCCAGCCTGGGCCCCTGTGGGGTCACAAGTCCTGCCAGCAAACCTGCTCCAGCCGGGGCTCCTCTATCCATGGGGCCAGGGCTGCCCACAGGGTCAGGGCCTCCTTCGGGCATCCCCCTGCTCCTGTGCGGGGCCCTCCCTGGGTGCGGGTGCAGATCTGCTCCCCAGTGGAGCTCCATGGCTGCAGGGGCACAGCTGGCCTCACCATGGGCTTCCCCAGGGGCTGCCGGGGAACCTCTGCTCTGGCACCTGGAGCACCTCCTGCCCCTCCTTCACTGACCTTGGTGACTGCAGTGGTGTTTTCACACGTTCTCACTCCTCTCTCCGGCTGCAAATGCTGCTCTGTTATCCCACAGGCACTACCTCTGTCGCTGATGGGCTCAGCCTTGGCCAGTGGTGGGTCCCTCTTAGAGCTGGCTGGGATTGGGTCTACTGGATGCAGGGTAAGCTTCTAGCAACTTCTCACAGAAGCCACCACTGCTACCAAAACCTTGCCATGCAAATCCAATACATCTATATCATGCCTGTTGGAGGCATATTAGGAGTTTCTTAATTTTTTTTTGTACTGGCTATTTCTTGTCCAAAGCAGCAGTGGTAACTGCTTCTAGTGCTGGTTATTCCATATAGCTGAATGGTTTGTGGCTTTGAACATGCTCACCTGTTGCTAAGCAACTTGGAGAAATCCCAAATGACATTTAATTATGCAATCCTATTAACTGTTGACCAGACCTTTAATGCCCAGCAAAATTGTTGTTTGCCAGCTTTGTAGTGTGATGGGCTTAGATACAGACGTGAGCTTCCCTAGGTATTCCTTAAAAGCCTTTTTATGTTAAGGGATTAATTGATGTCAAAATGATGGAGTAGAGTTGTGTGAAAAGTTCGTCATTCTGATTTAGAGGGGAAAATATCTTCATCTGGGTAGCACATCAATTGTACTGTCAGCTACTTTTCTGTAGTTACAGGTAAAGTTGTAGAAATGAAAGATCTGAATTATATTTCATAGAAGCTGATTAGGAAACAATGTAACAGCTCTGTGAGAATATCTTAGTTAAACCTGTAATTGAACGGATGGTGGGGCAACATGACTCTTTGGTAATCTGTAAACTCTACCAATTTGTAGGCAGGAGTATCGTACCAAATGAGTTACCTTATAGCATATGAATAGCCAAAAAAGGGTGTGAACTGCTGTGGGGTTGTTCCCTGTATCTGCTGTGTAATATTCCAATCAAACAGAACTATAATGCTTTGTAGTAACTTTGGATTTTTTGGAGACTCTTTCTAGTATTGAAATGCAATAAATATTGAAATACAGAAATGAAGATGGCAGAGAACAAAAGCATAAGGATAATGTTAAAAACAAACCATGGCCTGTTTAGAATATGCTTCAATGTAAATTTTAACTTGTCTTTCTGTGGTACTGACATTTTTCTTGACAGAAGATGTTTAAAATTGTCACACACTTTTTAGGCAGTGAAGTTTGGGATTTTCTGACTTGCAAGTTTTATTTCAGTGGAGTCTGGTCCTCTGGCTTGTTACATCAGGCTAGGTGTGTTCTGCAGTCACGTTTTGTTCTGAGAGCCTGAACATAGTATGAGGTACATTAGAGGGACTTTTATTATGTGTAGGAGGTCTAGTCGAAACAAGAGTCAGTCTAAACTCCTGGTTTGATTTAAAGAAAATTAAAAAAAAAAAAATAGTTCAGCAGCAATTGTTATCTCACTTTCACTGTGTAGCAATTTGGTGAGAAAATACTAACCAATGCTAGTTGTTAGGTGTTCTTTGAGTCTGTTTTTATGAATACTAATATGCTAATAGGTTTTGTGGACCTAAATTTGAATTTGCTAATACTGAATTTACATAAATGGCTCTGATTTACATAACTGTACTTTAGAAATTCAGTGCCTAGCATTGATTTTCTGCCAAGTAGGAGCATTGTAACAGATGGCGGAATTTTCCACCAGCCAGGTGATAACCACTGTAAAGGACGTATTTGTCTTCCTGTAAATCTCTTGGCTTAAGGAAAGGGCACAGTTATGTTGCAGAATTGTGCTAGTGTATTTATTATAATTTAAATTATCACATTTGTTTTACATATATGGAGTAATATGAATGCATGTTTATGAATTAATCTTAAATAATTTGATTTTTAGCTTTTCCTGTCATTTTTCACCCTTTACTCATTATCACAATTGGCACGAAAATGTGTGCATAAGCTGCTATCAAGAGTAACATAGTGACAGTTCAAGCATTTGGTACTATTATGCTCTGTGCAGTAGAAATGCAGTATAAAATATTTGCAGTTATTCTTAGGTCAAGGAATAGTGGAGTAATGAATTGCTCATGAGTGGTAGGGAGCAAATAATCTCTGGAGATGCTTGGCTTCTATCATTCAAGTTGTGCTGGCTGGAGAACAAGAACAGATGGCAACTGTCAGTGTAGCAGGAGGAATAAAAACAGGTTGTTGTTGTTCTCTAATTAGGTCATGTAAAGGTTTTTCCCATTTCTTTTCAGATCGGTGTAACGAGAACTGGGCACTCTGCTGTTTCTCTTTCCATGTTAAGAGTTAGTTCTGGCTGATCCCCCTCTTAGCAGTAGGGAAGTGCTTTGCTTTTTAGCATGTAAATACGACAGACATAATCAGCACAAGCCGCTTTACTTTCAGTGTGTCTTCAGTACAGCATTGGGATAGCTCAGAACAGCACTGAAGATGCTGCTCATTGCAGGGGCATTGGACTAGGTGACCTTTAAAGGTCCTTTCCAACCCTAACTATTTTATGATTCTGTGATGTGCCAGTGGGTTAATACAGGTGGGGACTTTTTCAAGTGAAGAAGAGAAATCTGAAAGAGCTTTTGATGCTTGAGCTGTTGAGATTTAAGTGCTGCAGGTAACAGTTTACCATTATGTGAGGAGGTCAAGCTTTGTACATTCACATTCTAGAAGCAATTGAAAATAATTCTCAAAAGAGCCTGGTTCAGCATTTAACCAAATTGTGTCGAAAACCTGCCTATTGACATCTATAAGAATAAGCTTGAATTCAACGGGAAAATAGACTTTACAAAGAAATTGAAAGCATCCCCTGCACACCTTCCCTGCCCGCGCCCCCCCCCCCAAAACAACCCACCAAAAAACAGAAAGAGTGAACAAACAGCATATTTATGCTTTTTACATAGAGCTCTTGTCATACTCTAGACAGTGGTATTGGGAGATATGGTAGGACTGGCTTTCTAACTGTAAACTCACAGCACAGAGGTGACTTCTTTAACTGTTGCATAGCAATTTAAGTCTTGCATTGTCAGTTAAGCTGACTGGGTTTAAAAGTGCTGGTCTTGTTTGTCTGCCACTTCTACTCCCACTGCTTTAGGGTCGTCCTGCCCCTTGTAATGATAGACCTTCAAGTGCTTGACAGGAAGCAAAGTTAAATGAGGAAATCAGCAGTGGTACCCACAATTTAGCCTTGCTTTACCTGTGGTGGTTTTTTTTGTCATCCGATAATATTTTGTGGGGATCTAATTTAACATGTGCTAGAAGGCAAACAAGTTCATATCTTTGAGGTTTTTGTTACTTCAGACTGTGCTCAGTCTTGGACATCTGTATCTGTACTACATTATGCTTACAATTTGAAGGTTTCTTCAAAACCACAGATAACTGGGAACTTCCTAAAATAGAAAGTGGACTGCGGAATCTGAGCACTTCCTGTGGTCAAGACCCAACCATGGAGTATCACTTTCTATATGGTTAGCTCTTGAAAATATCCTCAAACTGAAAACTTTTGAATGTATTGAAAATGCCTTTTTCAGTTCTAAGTTACGTTTGGTCTTATCCTTTCAGCACATCATTGTGTAAGTAACATCTCCTCGTATGGTGGTGATACACATTTCCTACTGAAAGGGCAGGCACTTGTCTATGCATCCTCTGGAGCCTGTCAGATCTTCCTCCCTTGTGTTTAAAATCACAAAGTGCATTTACAAAATAGAATGGGTAGACTTTGCATTTATCTTATTTTTAAACTTACAAAGAGAAAAAAATGTGTGAGGAAGGGTTGTGTTAAAGGGAGAGCAAAACACATCAATGTATGCATAATTATAGCAATTTTGTTATTGTATTAATAGCATTGTATTTATATCTTCATTTTGAACCTTAAACTGCATACCTCCCAGGACAGGAATTTGTGTACTGTATCTCTAAGCCGGATGAGGTGCATGCTGACTATTGCTGGCAGTTTGGGTGTGATCACATCTTCAAATATATCATCTGTGTGTTCTGTCCACGCTTTACTCAGATCATAGTTGTGGGCAGCTCTGTTTACCCAGGATACAGGATGCTGTTAAGTATAGTGACAAGGGAAAGCTTGTCCTAACGTACCTGCCTAGGCATGAACTTTACAGACTCCATCTGGATTAGTCTGTGCTAGAGGACTACTTAGTTTGACTTCCTTTTTTTAGTTGATGCCGCCACTTCTTGGAGCTATTTATAATTGTGCGGTCTTAAATAAAAGCCGATGAGTAAATGATGACTCCTGAACTGCTTTTTAGAGGGCTCAAGTTAGTAGTGTATTGGTTTTGATTTGCACGACACACCTGAATTTTGAATTGAATTTGCGTACCATGTGTTTGGGCAAGTGTTGTGTAGGGGAAGGGAGTGGAGGTCAAAAATGGGGAGAAAGTTTTTTTCATCATATGTAGTCTGTGATACATCAACAGCAAAACTGTCTGCTAAGCACCCATTCTGCTACCTGTTGGTACAGTTGAGTGTGAAGCGGAAAATCTAGTTTTGTTTCTGTATTGGGTAGCAAGAATATGCTCTGGTATCAATGTTTTTCCCTACCAGTTTGAAACTATTTTGTATGAATTTGAACAGTGTGTGTGAGTATTTGAAAGGAAAAGGAAGGAGACACGGGAATGTGCCTTGGTTTTCATGGATTTGCACTGAAGATACACATATTGTGTAATCTACCTGCAGATACTTTCTTTTTGTAACTTACAGATCCATGGAAATTAGGTAGAAGGTACCTAGATTGATTTGTCCCTGGGTATGGGTGGTACTGTTCATTTGTCTGGTCTTCTGGATTTAAGTGAGAGATGATTTTCTGAGTCTGGTGGAAGCAAGGGAAGAGTAGCATGCATTTGTTTATAGCATAATAATTTTAATATAATCTGATATTCCACTACAGCTTCCACTTGTTACAAGGAAGGAGTACTGTGCTGCAGATAAAAATATATTGGACTTGTTCTGATCTTTTAAAAACGCCCTTAATACAGTAGCAAAGGCTTTGCCTTAGAACATCTGACTTTTAATTCTGATTGTGAAGTCAAATGAGGTAAGTAGAACTTAGATCGACTGTAAATGACTTAGCCACTTAGCAAATCCTCTTGAAGAACCATACTTGCTTGCCACCTGCTTTTTACTGAGGGTATGTAGGATGATTAAATGCCGGCATGTTATGAGGTAATCTCCCTCACCCATGCAGCCTCTCCCACCACTGGTTTGGTACCCAGCAGTCCTCTCCCCAGCAACAAAGACTGATGACTCTGAAAACATATTGGTTAAACTGCTTACTGTGGTAAAACTGCTAATGGCTTTTGGTGTGTGCTTTCTACTGTGGTTATGTGGCTTATGCTATCAGTATGTGAACAGCAATGTGAAATGCTTATGTCTTATGAAGCTTTTGATTTTTCCATAGTTTTCAGTTGACCAAAGAAATGGTGATGGAGAAGCCAAGTCCCCTGCTGGTCGGGCGGGAATTCGTGAGACAGTACTACACTCTGCTAAATAAAGTGCTGAACCAAGCACCTGACTATTTGCACAGGTAAAGCTCCGCTTCGCTTTGTGATCTGTTTTTCTGCGTGAATTTCTTAATTTGTATGTTAAAATTGGTAAATAAGCTTATTACCACATCTTTGTCGCTGAATTTGGACACTTAAAAATCTGATTGACTCAAGACAGACTCTGGGTCTAGTTTGCTTTCAATTTTGATCAGCTGGGTTAAAATACAGATAATAAAGATTACAGGAATTCTTTAAATATCTGTGTTCTGATTGTTACTGAAATACTGCTATACATGAATTCTAAGCAAAAAAAAGAAAAAATGTAAGTCAAAAGTGTGTTGCTTGCTACTTCTAGTTGTAATCAATATAAATGAACGTTGGAGAAATGTTATTTATTTAAGCATCTTTTGTAGTTTGTCTTGATACAGTGCCCCCTGAACAGGGGAGGAACATTGAAAGTGGTGTATGCTTGTGTATTGGTATGTCTCAGTTATGCCAGCAGCTCTTTCTTAAAGGAAAACCAGAAATGATGAATGTGCAGCAAACTACAATCTGCTATCTAAAGAAATTGGTCCTGTTTGATTTGACAGGTATCCTACATTACTAGAACTAACCTCATTTGTGAAGATACTCTTTGTTTTGCTGTGCTTTTAATAGCTAGAAAAATAATTTCTGAAACCTTTTCTCTTAAAATCTCGGGAACTTATTCAGAGTATTTCTGCACTTAGGTGGACAGCCTGACCTTGTCCATTTGGGTCAGAGGAAAGTTTACAACGTGCCATGGAATTCAGTTGCAGTTTTTCACCTGCTGGCAGAATGCAGTCCCATGATGTTTTTGACATTTTAGCTTGTAATCCCACAGTTACAAAAAGGAAGATTTACCTGGAGTACTTTCTTTACTGTAGATGAACAAAAAAGTACCATTGCTCCTTGCTCAAGCTTTAAACCAGAACCTGAGGGGAAGCCTTTGGCATCCTGAGTGTTCAGGGTACTATGTTGCTTTAGGGACCTTGTATGAAAAAGGGAGAATGAGGTTGGATCATCTAGCTCCTGTGAGACTTTGGTTCTGGCTATTAATGTTTGGGTATCTGACATATTTGGATGCTACAGCTTACACAGGAGAACTTTGCATTTTCCCCTTTGATCAAAACCCCATACCCCCATATTGCTAACAGGATTATGGAATTGTATGGCTGTATTCCAATAATTCAGGCAGAAAACTTGCTTGCCGAGTATATTACTCATAATGCACTGTAATGTAGAGCTCAATGTTCTTGCATAGCAAAGCTTAGTGCTAAAATATTTTTTTCCAACAGGTTTTATGGAAAGAATTCTTCCTATGTCCATGGTGGCTTGGATTCCAATGGAAAACCAGCTGATGCAGTCTATGGGCAATCTGTAAGTACTTTAAAAAAACCAAAACCAAACCCTTAGTGTTCTTTCCTTCTTTTTTGATCAACTTTGTGGGTTGAGAAGAGACACATATCCAGCTGTGATTCATCCCCCTTTGTCCAAGTGCTTTCTGTAAAAAAGAAAAAAAGGGGGGGGGAGCGGGGAGAGAGAGAGAAAACTATCTAACTGTAAACAGCAATAGGCAAGATATGCTTCCTTTATTAAAGTTCATAATATAAAATTGCTTCCAAAGCAAACTTAAAGAGCATGCTGCCAACTCTCTCAAGAGAGTTAGGGAATATATTCTGAAACTGGTTTATGTTTTTGTGTTTTTTTTGTTTTGAAAGCTAATTTAGTAGAAATGGCTTCTGCAGTGTAATCTGTATACCATTCCTTCATAGGACATCCACAAGAAGGTGCTGTCACTGAACTTCAAGGATTGCCACACAAAGATTCGTCATGTGGATGCCCATGCTACTCTCAATGATGGTGTTGTAGTCCAGGTGATGGGAGAGCTCTCCAATAACATGCAGCCTGTGCGCAGATTCATGCAAACATTTGTACTTGCACCTGAGGTATGCTGTATTGAGTGCTAGTGTTGTTGTAGTGCTTCTGATGTCAGGATTAATGAGGCCTGTCTGGTTCAGTGTTGGAATCTGAAGGGTTAGTCTGGAAAGGTAGTTTGCCAGACAATTCTGCAGTCATGTTATGCAGATTCCTTAAATTATACTACTTCTGTATGATGGTATGTTAACCTTGAATATCATAATTACAGTTGTAAATTAACTTTTGGCCACTAAGTATGCGCGATGCATATTTTTTCTTGGGCATTTTGAAGTTATTTTATCTTTGATTTGCCCTCCTAGCAACTGGTCCTGTTACTGAAAAGAGCTAGTAGAAAGAGGAAAATGCATCCTGTCACTTGAAGACATGGGTTCCAGACTTTCTTGTTGTATAAAGTGTGACTTAGCATTTGAGGTGGATTTATAAATAGACATCTTTTTTGAGCAAAACAGTTCACATGATTGAAAACGATAGTGAAATAAGGAGGATTGCAAGATCACTTTATTTTTCGGTTTGACTTGGAGCTAAGAATTGATACTTTAGACCCCAGAAAGGTCTCACTCCTCCTTTTTAGCTGTTGTGAGCTATTGGAATTAAAAGCACTAATTTTCCCATTGTTCCATCCATACTTGACTTGCTAGTATGATGCATCTTCCTCCTCCCACCCCCCCACCTCACCTCCCCCCCGCCCCCGAATGATGCACGTTTTGTTGAAGGAGGCAAATTTTTTTTTTACGTGGGATTTATTTTACGTGGGAAGAATTATTTGCTCAATCTGTTCTTGTTTTCTCATTGTTTCAGTTTTTACATTACTGCAATTGATGTAATTAAATTAGTTCTTCCCTTTGATTTGCTTCTAGGGTTCTGTTGCAAACAAGTTTTATGTCCACAATGATATCTTCCGCTACCAAGACGAGGTTTTTGGTGACTCTGACACCGAGCCTCCAGAGGGTGAGTAGCAGGAATTTTTGGATGGTATTTGTTTGTGGGTCTATATCAACACTCCATTCCCAGACCAGAGAAAATCTTCTTGCTGGAGAAGGCAGATCAGCGTTAAGCTTCATGTTCTAGGTTTTTTCCTTGCCTGTAGCTTCCTTGCACTCCAGCAAGGAGTTGACATGCAGATGATTGTTATTTTTCTGTGTCTTACTAAATGAACTATAAGACTTATTTTAGCAGTTGCGATTGGATTTGTAGGCTATAAATCTGCTTCTCTGAAGTATTTGGAATGTGTTGTTTGACCTTGGTCAAAACTGAATAACTGAAGTGATAACAGAAGTATAAGGAACTATCTGTTCCATGTCACATCTTGATAGCGGTTCCCGTGCGCTCTTCTGCAGAGACTTCACCTGTGTGTTGGGGAAGATGCCTTGTGTTGGGTACTAAAGATGTGTGTGGTGTATTTTTTTTTCTTACTTCACATTTAGAATCGGAAGAGGAAGGGGAGGAACCTGAGGAAAGACAACAGACACCTGAGGCTGTTCCTGATGATACTGGTGCTTATTACGAGCAGGCTGTCAGGTAATAATACCTTACTAGATGAAGTCAATGTTGTGTGATACTAACTGCTTGTAGAACAGGTCAAATGAAGTTATTGCTACTCATGATTTTCTTCTTTGACAGTCAAAAGATTTCTATTTATTGAGCAGCTGAAACCAAAGTGCTGCTAGGCTGAATGCAGAGACTAGACTTTCAGTAGATGTAGTGCTTTTGTTGTTCTGTAGTGTAACAGTGTGAAACTGACATCCCTGTGCAATGTGGCCTCATGTAGGCAGATTAGCCTTGTTCTTCCTCTTGAATGTGATGTGCCTGACTTCTGTATTGGACAAATAGCATTCTCTTTTTCTTGCCTTTTTTGTGGTGCTCTCTAATAGCAATGACATTGAGGAACACCTGGAAGAGACTGCTGCAGAGGCAGAACCTGAGCCAGAGCCAGAACCTGAACAGGAACCTGAACCAGAGGTGCAGGAAGAAAAATCTGAGCCGGTATTAGAAGAGTCAGCTCCAGAAGAGACTGTGGAAAAGAGTCCTTCTCCAGCTCCTGCTGATCCAGCTCCTGCAGTACAAGAGGACTCCAGGGTAATGACAGTGGATGGCTCTTATGTATGATGTGGTGGTTTCATCAGTATGTTTTATACTCCTGTCCTTTTACAGAGCATGATCCTCTCTGGCGAGAGGAAAAATATCTGGAATTAGGAGTGTTTAAATGCTTAGTAATTTTTTTTCCCCCTGCTCAAGTTACTGTTCTCATGACCAGTTGCCTTGTTCTCATTTGTTCCTATACAATAACAGGTAGTTGAAATTCTAGCTAGTAACTAGTTAGTTAAAATACCAGGAGCTAAGGTAAGGCTTTGTATATTTGGTAGGTATGGGAGTTGTGGCAGCAGCAAGAGGCTCAGATTCTTTGTCTACAAACAGAGCTTCTGAATTTATGAAAAGACTGCAGCCAACATAGAGAATCAGGAAATGGGTGAAATGTGACTTTATTTCTGCTTGGGGACTTTTCTCACTCTTCAGTGTTAAGGGAGGCAAAAGTGGACAAATGAGTGTTTGGGAAACCAATACTTTATTTAACCTTGATGTGATTGTTGGTCTTAGGCCACTGCTGTGTCCTATTTCAACTCTACAGAGAATTTAGAAATAGCATAGAGGTGTGACTTCATTGTCACTACACCAAAGTCTTTTGAATTGAAAGGATTTGAAGGAAGTTGTGGGGGAACTGCTAGTGGCTGGATCCAGAATTTCAAGGACAGGTTAAAATTTATTATCCTGTATCTGTTTAGCTGTACTAGCAGGAATATATTTCAGAAGGGTAAAAGCATCTGAAGTTGAGTTACAATATCTTTTTTTAGACGTTTTCCTGGGCATCAGTAACCAGTAAGAACCTTCCACCCAGTGGAGCTGTTCCAGTATCAGGAATACCACCTCATGTTGTGAAAGTACCAGTCTCGCAGGTAGGAATCCAGCACCTAGAGGAGTTTAAGTGCTAAATGGGCTGATGGTAAACTGAGGTGGGGAAACATATAGTGAAATCTACTTGCTTATGATCTGAATTTTAAGTTTCTAAAGACTTTCAAATTCAATGTTTTATGATGGACTTAAAAATGTTATTCCTTGGCTTTTGGGTTGAGAAGAAATTGTTCATTGTGGAGGAAAAACAGAGAGTGTTCATGCGAGCTGTGTGTATCTGCCATCTAAAATGATTTGCAGCCTCTTAACAAAAGAGGCAACTTTTCTAACTTTTTTCCACTGTGTACTCATGAATGAGTTTATGTAATACAATCTATCTGTGTAACTGCTGTTGCACTTTGGGCAGAAAGTTATATACTTTCTTGTATATAAGTGTGAATGGGGTGACTTTGAAATTCTTACTTAGTCAAGTGAAATGTTTGCTTTAGCATTAGCCAACATGCATTTTTAGTTACAGGTGGAAAGAACTATGATCTGCCACCCTTTCCTATTTTCAAGTTACTTTACCAACAACTTGATGGTGAGCTCTTAAAAGCCGAACTCTACTGTTATGTCTGATTCTTTCCTCTTAACTCTTTTTTTAATTTATACAGCCCCGCCCTGAGGCAAAGCCTGAATCTCAGACCCCACCTCAGAGACCTCAGAGGGATCAGCGAGTGAGGGAGCAACGAACAAGCATCCCACCACAGAGGGGTCCTAGACCAAGTAAGAGAAGCTACAAAGAGCAAACTGTTGTTTTCTGACACTTGATGATTTTGGGGAAGCAATATGATGATTAAAGCTTTTAAAATGTCATTAATTTTGTCACTAAGTGAATGATTTCTACTTTTGTGGGTATGGTTATTTTAGACAACCTTGGTCTGAATGTCTGGCAAGTTAGAGCTGAATTTCACTAGCATTCTGTTGAAGTATCTAGGTTTCTACTCAAGTGTTTGTCTTCAGTTAAGTGATAAAAAGCAAACAATTACAAACTTGGTTGTGTAGAATGCTTACCTTTTTATATGTGAATGGATAAATAGAGTGTGAATTCTGATTCATTTATAAGGTGCTAATTCTGACCATGACTTGGTTTTTTGTTTGTTGTGGGGACGGGTTTTTCTTAAACAAGCTTTACTTTTCTGTTCAAGTTCGTGAGGGTGAACAAGGTGATGTGGAAACTAGACGCATTGTGAGATACCCAGACAGTCACCAGCTGTTTGTTGGGAACCTTCCCCACGATGTGGATAAAACTGAACTTAAAGACTTTTTCCAAAGTAAGTTAGTTGCTTTGCTGTACACTCAGGGTTTGGGGGTTTCAGCCATAAGCGTGGTCAACAGAGCATTCTAATGTATGACCCAAGAACTTGGCTTTTCTCTTGCAGGCTATGGCAATGTTGTTGAACTGCGTATCAACAGTGGTGGAAAGCTCCCCAATTTTGGGTTTGTGGTGTTTGATGATCCTGAGCCAGTTCAGAAGATCCTTAGCAGCAGGGTAAATAAACTTCTAGTCGGTGGTTTTTGGTCTGTTAATAACAGGCAATGTTTTTCAGATCACTCTAACAAGAAAAGATTCTACTTGGTCTCTTTGTTGGTTCCTTTGCTCTTTCTTAAGCATCTTAAAGTAGATAGGATGTCTTTCCCTCCTATTACTGAGACTTGTGCAGCATTTGTACAGATTGAATCTTTTGTAACAACTTAGGTGAACACGAATTTATTCATTATAGAGCCTTTTTCTAGTGGGAAGTTGCTGGGCACTACACAGGAAGCAGGTAAAAAGCTTTCAGGAAGGCAAGGTAGAGAGTCTGGCCCTGTGGACAAGTAGAAGCTTGTTTGTCAAAGAGGTTGAAAGGGAGAAACTATACTAGTGTGCAGGTTGAAAAGAATTTCTGCCAACAAAGGCAGGAGGTACCTGCTCAGCTTGTTAGTGATTGCTAATGCCAAATATGCACCCTATGACTGTGTGGTGTGGTGGTAGGCAATGAATCTGCATGCACCGTAACAGCTGTGCAAGGGTGTGCTTGCTTACAACCTAGAGTTTCCCCAGACAGGGACATCGTTTCTTCTTTGCTTTCTCAGTACTGTACAGCAGTAGTGCCAGCATATTTCGGTTCTTAAATTGAAAGGTAACTTGTGTGCAGACTTTTAAGCCTTGAGATTTGGTCTGAGTTTGGGATATTTCTTGTGGGTTAGACACCTTTAGCTGTGGGATGCCAGCAGCATTTGTGGCAATGCTTGATGGGTTAGTTTATACGAAGCCCAGCAGCCCTAGAAGCTCTCACAGGGACCTGGTGATTTAAGATCAGAATGCTGATAGAGAGTTGCTTCCTTAAGTGCTTTCCTACTATTGAGGGCTGAGCAATTCTAGTGTGGTCTAGGGTAAAGTCTAAAATGGGTGATTTGAAACCGGTGCTAAAAGTAGGTTGAGTAAATCTGGTTGACTTTTTGGCCTGAGTTGGTGTGGGAACAAGTAGTGCCTTAAGCCATTTCTTAGCTGCAAGCAATATGTGAACACTTTCAGTGGTGACTTAAACTTGCATGTTTTGAGTTTTTGCTGAAACAAACTAGAAATGTTCGCTCATGAATTCTCTTGCAGTGGGAGAGGTAGCTAAGAGCTGAGTGCCAGACTTCATGTCAAAGGAATGCCAGAGGCATGCTCAGCTGAGGGATTTGGCCTTTGTTTACTTCTTCAGCTGTGCCACTCTGTAACTGGAGCCAGAGAAGAGAGTGGATGCTGGCTTCCAAGTTAGACTTTGAATGTGTAGTAAGCTTTCAAAGTTGGTATACTCAAAGTATCTTTTCTGCAAGCCTATATAAATGCTTAAATCATAATGGATGGGCATGATTTTCTGAAGTAAAATCTTTATTTTATTTTTTTATGTAAACTTAAATCCTGAAAAGCAGTTTAACACATCTATGCTGCCTTGAACAGCACTAAATTCTGTTTTTAGTATCCGTTGTTTGAATTGTTTTGCAAATGGGCCCATTTTTTGAGCAAACATGTCCTGAAACAACAGGACGTTTTTCAGGGTAAGATTTGCTATAAATGAGCTTAAAAGGCTTTGGTAGATTGTTAGCCAGTGAGGCTAAACCTGATGTCTGCTGCCTGATTTGAGATGTGGGCATTTACATGGGAGTCAGTAATAAGGCTGACATGATGCTTTGATCTTTTAGTCCAGCACAGCTGGTGGCTAGAGGAGGCCAGTGTGCTTCATCCTTAGATCTGTTCTACTTCTATAGTCATTCAGTAGAATTGAATGGCTAGTCTTTCCATTTGATGAGAAAGTGTTGTGCCTGTGCCAATGATGGATCATATTTTTTTATTTTCTTGTTTGTTATGCAACTGCAGGAATAACTTGAAACAAGTGAGTCCTTATTCCTGTAGTTCTTAGATTCTTGCAGACTTCAACTTTTTGTCTGCAGCAAGGTTTGTGGGATGCTGCAGTCCTGCTCCTCTCTGCTCTTGCTTCAGTGAAGTTCCCCAATCAAGTGACCACTTCTCACTGCAATTCTAAGAAAATTGAGCTTGACCTAAGTGAAAGACCTCACTGGCCTGTGTAGCAAGGTGGCAAAGAGGATCTGACATTCTTTATGCCATAAGAAAAATCAACTGGGACTCTGCATAGTGGCAGACTGTGAATTGCCTCATATTAGTGAAAGTAGATTACTGTTAATAGTTGAATTCATTTTCTGAAAGGTGGGAGAATGCTCAGTGTTAAGCCTGAGATTGCTTTTCAAGTGGTCCTTTCGCATCTTTTTAATATTTCCTCTAGTAAAGCACAAGGCTGGACATACAGTTTGACTATTGCCATTTTCTAGTAATAAATTGGAAAACACTTTAATTTGCTTTCATGGAGAAGAGGATATGAGACAAGGTTGCAGAAATCTGCTTGACATTGAAGAGTTACTGGTGAGTCATTAATGAAAGTACCTTTTCTGCTTTTGTTGCAGCCCATCATGTTCAGGGGAGAGGTGCGCCTGAATGTGGAGGAGAAGAAAACAAGAGCTGCCAGGGAGGGTGACCGCAGAGATAACAGACCACGTGGACCTGGAGGCACTCGTGGGGGGCTGGGAGGTGGGATTCGAGGGCCTCCACGGGGAGGAATGTCCCAGAAGCCAGGATTTGGAGCTGGAAGGGGGATCGGGCAACGCCAGTGAATGCATCACGGATGTTGACATGGTGGCGCAAACCCTTTTTCCTGCAGATTTGTGAATTTCAGCCTTGGGTATCTTGGAATGTGGCCCTAGCCTGTTATAGACTGCTACGTTTGATACTATTTTGGCCCCTTTTTTGTTTGTGTTATGGTTTTGTGATTTTTTTTTTTTCTAGTCCTTGTCCCAGATTCCAGCTTTGTGGAACAACGTTTTAGGAAAAGTGGATTTTAAAAAGAAAAGAACTGAATTTTCTTGTTCACCTCAAAGTTACGGACTGGATTTTTTTGGTACCAGTGGTCTTTCCTAAAGGAATGTCTCTTTTTATTTTCTTCTTTTTTTTTCTCCCCTCTTTCTACTGAATTTGGGTGCATTTCAGTCAGTGGAATAATATTTCACGTGCATGTGTTCAAGAGCCTGTAGGAAAACATAGTACTTGGCAAGTATTTCAAGGGCAGAAAAACAAAACTATCGATTTATCCTTTGAGGGTCATATGAACATCCTCTGGTCCGGAGATATTGCCACTTGAAAAATTGACATTCACCTTTCTCTTTGTGGCGCTGTAAAAGTGGAATAATGGGTATCCGTATAATGTTTTTTCTTTTGATACATGATCACGGAAAGGAATTCGAACTGCTGTTTTACCACTTTAAAATTTTGGATCGTGGGATAGGTTTTAAATGTCTAGAACTTGACTCTTAAAACGCTTTTCCTGAACTTGTGAAATTTTTTATTGAAATAGGGAGGTTTTTTTCATGTTTAGTTTGTATTTGTATAAAAAAAAGCAAAATTGTTGTGCCTTCTATTTATCTCTCATTCCAGTCTTGGCAAATTGTTTTAAAAAAAAAAAATAAAAAAGGTCTAGATTTGCTTTATCAAGTCAAGAGTATGTTGGAGTTCTTCCAAGGGGAAGAGGTTCTTCCTTCAGTTCAAGGTTTGCTAGGTAGAGGTAGCTATAGCTGAAGTTTTTAACACCTTCTGTTCATCAGTTTGGCTGCATTTAAATAATTGAAAACTAGTACTTTTTGGATGCAGAATTTAATAACTTTGATTTGAGGCTGGGCAGGCCCCATTACAGATTTTGAAAAGTAGAACTGAAGCAGAAGTACTTTTTCTGTCACATCCTTTACAGTTCAAACTACTGTATGTAACAGAGTTGTTTTTGGAGTTTAGGCATTAATTTCATCCTCTGCTTCTGCCAGATCTGAAATGGATGGATGGTATTTTTGTCGGAAGTGCCTGTTTGTCATAGTATTAAGAAAGTTGTTGGAACACTCTCCACTGTCTCTGTAAGATGAAACTGAAAATAAAATAAAAAACTGGGTAATTTCAGTTGAAGAGATCTTGTAAGATTGTACTGCACAAAGCAGTATTACTTCTGTGATATGTGGTGTTAAACATCTGGATGAAAATGGCGGTTTTGAGCCTACACCAGACCTTCAGACCTCTTGGTAGTATGAAAAAGCTGATTAGTAAGTTTGCTTATATGGGTCAGGGTTCATTGTTTCTGTTTTCTTGATTTATTTACATATATTCTGCATATGCACAGCAGTTTTTTCTCTTGACATTTTCTTGCTTTAAACCTAGAGCAAAGCTGCCCTTGCCTAAAGGGCAGATAGGTATTACCTATTTCAAACTGTGAATTTTTTTTTTGCCTTTTACTTGCCAAACCTAGCAGTTGAGCCTGGTTATGCTGAATGTCAGTAGAGTTTGGGTTTGTGTTTTATTTTGGCTTCATCTTCAGAGTTGTGTTATGCTATTTGTCCCTTCCCTCCTTATGAATGTTTCTCAAGATTGACTTGCTTACAATTTGTTCCTGAAGACTTAATATCTTAGTGAATCGGAGGAGAGTGAAGTGTGATAGCAATAGCTGTGGTATGCTTTCTCACAGCCAGCATACTGGAAATACATACTGCTTCCTCTTGTGGTAGTAACTGGTATTTTTCTAAAAATGAAAAAAGCTTTCTGCATTTTTTTTGTATCGAGAATGACAGTGAGGTGAAGGTGTGCAATGGAAGTCTTTCACTGAACTCTGTCGTTGTTTGTGACTCTTCATTTGTTGGTTTCTGCTGTTCTTGATGTTAAATCCAAAACTGCAGTAAGAGGTTGCACTTCAGACTTGCCAAAGTGCTATTAATAGAAGCTTTTTTTAGCTCTGAACCAAATCTGCAAAAGCACCTGTAAGCCTGAAACACCATTTCTGTAGTGGGAGTTGGACAGTTCTGGCTTGAGAAAGAGCTGAGGAACGTCAGTGAAGAATTTCAAAGCCTATGAGGTGAAGTGTATGCTTGTTTTCATATGAATCATACTCTCAATATGTTAAATAATAAAAGACCCAGAAGGTGATGTTCATGTCCAAGATGACAGGCAAAATAAAATATTTACATAAAATTTTCTTGGAATGTCTTATAAAGAAATACTTTTCAAAAGCAAGTTATGTTGACAACATCTTGAACAAAATGTAGAGTGACTCTCTGCATTTTGGTGGTTCTGTGACTAGTTAATAACAGTATACTGAGAAGATCTGCTGTAGAATGTTGTTACATTGGCTTTTTTGTTTAAACTTTCTAGCAGCCTCAGCCCCTCTGGTTTCTGCATTGACTGTGCTGTTAAAACCTTAGTTATCTCTTGTCTAAGGTCTTCAATGCTTTGCATGCATTAATGGTGAAGATGACTATGAAGAAGTCATGATTTGATGAGGCTAACCTCTAATAACCAAGGTAGTCTGACTCACTCTGGAAAGAAAATACTACAGGGAAGTCTCGAATAGGACTGTCTCCCTGCTAGCACCTCTGCTTTGAGACAGAGGCATTGTTTGCTGAAGTGCTCTTAATATCCCAGTGCTCTGCACCGAGTAGGAAGTGGGGAAAAGTTGGCCAGACCTGTCATAGGCTGCTTTTGCACCCACAAAAGCCACATGGACAGTATCAGAACAACCTTGATGATCCTTCTACCTTAATGGTCTGCCCTTCTGAGAGCACGGAGGTTTTGTGTATGTGTGATTTATCACACATTTCAGGTGTGATTTGGCCTCTTCTGACTGATTAGTATAAGACAAGTAGGAGTAAGACACTTTCATTTATGATAGTATTTCATACCACCCAAACCAGAACTGAAAGCCTTTGCTGCGTTTTCTTTCGTTAAGGGCATTGTGCAATTAACTAGGCTTAGTTATCCTCCTGTGCAGGGAGAAATACCTTCTGGAGTACTTTTATGTACCAGCTGGCTTGCATGGGGCTGTAGTGTAAAGTTGAACGGAAATTTATGTGTGTTCAGGACTGCAGGTGTTTGTTCTGCACTTGGGGATTCAGGCAGGGATCACTTGCTTGCTCTGTTGTCTTTACAGGTTGCTTTTCTTTTTTTTTTTTGAGGAAAAATTTGCTTGGAGATGAAGCTCTAGTGTTCCTGGCTGTACACTAACCACACACAGGCAAGCATGGAGGTGGTGAACATGCTTTTGGAAGTAGGGCTTCACAGAGAGGTTTTACTCCCAGAGTAGGAAACTGAGCCTGTATGGTAACAGCAAGCTCTGACTTGAGTCTGAATGAGAAACGTTCTTCAGCAATAGCACATGAGAGGGATGTCCTTTAGACCTGGGAGTCCACTTTCCTTGGTGAAAAGGCTGGCTCGGAGTGCAGGTATGAAGATTTGGAGTTGATTTCTGCAGTTGCTGATTCAGTATCTCTGAGGGACATAATCTTTTTGAATGAAATGTGTTCTTTAATTGTTTCTTTCGTTACATGCTGCTGCCTGGAGCTATGAGCACATGGTGCACTCGCAGTTTCCCTAAGTTGTGCATGCTTTAGCAGGAAGTAATTATCTTGGTGATTATTTCATTTCCCAGCAGTGCCATTTTTACCCTGGCTGGTAACTTGAAAAACTGCTCTCCTAAGATCTTGATAATCTTGTTTGCATGTTGTGTAGAAGATGGGGCAAGGGGGTTTGTTAATAGCTTATCTGATTGAGGCATGAAATAATTGGGTAAAAGGCTTTCAAACTCCATCATTCCTTAAAGACAGCATATTTTACAGTAATGGTGTGTTCTCAGAATAGATTTGAAGGGCAGGATGTTGCCCTTCTATTTGCCGTCACAAAATGCCACTTGCTAAGCCAAGTGGGATCTGCTGTTCCACTGATATTTCAAACTTGACAAAGCATCTGACTGTGGAAGTAAAAATACTTTATGTCCATCTTTGAGATTCAGCATGGGTGGCAGTCCTTTAACATACTGAAATGTCATTTTGGGTGTCTGCACCAAGGTCAGTTTATCTACCAAAGAATTTTAAGGCTATATATAAATAATGCCATGTCCTAGCTTGCAAAGTGGTACATGAAGTACCTTTTTTTTTATATGGACCCTAGGCCCAAACAGCCAAGTTCCTTGCCAGAACCTGTTTCAACCTGCATGAGAATTGTAAGGTGTAGTTTGTCTCTTTGAAAGTACTGCAATTCATTTGTGTTTTGATTATTAAAATTCAGGATATTATAAAGACAACACACAACAGCAATGACAGGTACCCAAACAAAGTTCTGTGTGAAAGACCAGAGCAAATTAGAGGTGTTTTATGCAGACTAGAAATGTGATATGTCCATCTTGATCACACTTGAGGAAAACTTGCTTCTGCTGCCTGGACTTGATCTTGAATCCTGGGAAAGGGAGACTAACTGTGTTAGCCTTGCCAGAGCCTGAAACAGTAAGGAGCAGTTCAGGAGTCTGAATGCTATGATGCTCTCCATGCTACAAGGCTGATACTACTGCTATTGTAGGAATTCCTTTGTGGGGTGGAGCTCAGGAGGTCACAGCTGGGAGAGATTATCCTTCAGAATAAAAGGATTTACAGTAAAACTGGTCTTTGCCATATTTTCGTGAAATACTATGTTAGCACAAATGCACCAGCAGTGTGGGTTGCAGCATGGAATGTCTGGCACTAAAAATACATGGAGAGAATTTCAGAAAAATCTTTATTTTTTTTAATTAGAACCAGCATGAATGTATGATTTAATAAATATCTCTTATATACATCTAACAGCAGAAACTTTACATTCCATCTTCAAACTGCTGAAACAGAACTTCTGTTTTAAAATCTCTTTACAAGCCAGAAAAATAATTGGCCACTGTTTTTGTGTGGTCATGCAAATTGTATAAGTTACAGGTTTATTTCGTCATGATGTGAAAGTGCTGCTTTCAAGGAAGCACTTGCTTTGCGCTCTGACCAATGTAGCAAAATATCCTTAAATGGAGTGGAAAGCCATAGCAATTTTTTGTATGTATATATAATAAATAGAAAAGACAGGGAGGTCTCTTTTTAAGGTGGATAGGGAGAAGACATGTAAGCACTTCATGATTAAGCTAGTTTATTCTTTTTGAAGAATTTTACATCCTAATTTTTAAGTGTGGGTACCACACTCAATATTCTGTATTTCTCTAGTCCCTCCTCTGTTCTTGAGGGGAGAGGAGCATGAAAATTAATAACCATTGACTTTTTCCGTTATTTTCTTTCAGACTTGCATTGTTAATGAACCAGTAGAGGTACTTGGAGAGCACTCCACTCTTCCTTCTTAACCCCAGTGATGAATACTTTTCCGATTTATGTCCTGTGAGATGCTGATATTTTAGCACCCACCTTGTAAGAAGGAGACTAAAACAGCTGAATATGAACTATTTCAATGCCTGTTTTAAAGAAGCTTATTTGAAATTAAAGGGAGATGAGTTTTGTCCTCTTAGCAGCAGCTGTGTCTCTTTCCTATACCTAAGAGAGTTGATTAAACTGGGGCAGTGTTAATGCTACTGCTTCATTCTGAGCTCTGAAGAAGATTAATGAAAAGAAAATGCTCTGGCCTTGTTGCCAGTCCTCTTCTGATCAAGAACTGGCTTGAGAAAATATCTGTATCCTGATTTTTATTTATTTCAATAAGTGCGCACACAAAAAAAAAATGGCAAAAGTAGTTCAAATCTCTGGGCAGCCCAGAAGCTGTGGATGCTCCATCCCTGGAAGTGTTCAAGGCCAGGCTGGATGGGGCTTTGAGCAACCTGGTCTAGTGGAAGGGGTCCCCGCTCTGTCCTGGCAGGGGGGTTGGAACTAGATGATCTTTAAGGTCCCTTCCAACCCAAACCATTCTATGATTCAGTATAAAGCACTGATAAATGGACTCTGGTGGATGGGCATGTCAAGAAGGTATAATCTTCAGGGGTCTATCCCACATTGAGGTCTTGGTCTGTGTTGGCAAACCCCATGTTTCTACCCCGAGCTCCACTAGAGAGTACAAGGTGACTGGTATTGCCCTCTGGGGGCCAGTGACTTCTGGCAGAAGGATGGGGCAGCCAGTAATGTCTTGCACTGTGGCTGCTAAACCCAGCCCAGCTTAGTTGTCAGAGCCCTTGGCTGTCCCTGGCATAAACAGTATCAAGGCGCTGTTGTGTTTTGGAACAAATGAGCTTTAGTAATTCAAGCTTTGGAAACAAAGATTTTCTTCATACAGATGGCTTACAGATGGGAGAGAGACACAAAATAGGACAAAACAATGCTACTATTTAATAGGTTTTTTCCAGAAGTTTTTAGGAGGTATTCTTCCTAAGATTCTTTGGGGTTTGACCAGTGAAATGGGTACTTCTGGGAAACTGAGACAATGTTTATCAAGGATACGAGGAAAACAGTCTCTCTAGGTGCTGAACTGTTCCCACTTCTATTTAGTTTGTATGTTTTCAATTAGACAGTATTTCTGCTATGTGTGTGTTTGTATCTCCCCTCCAAAGTAAAACCAAATGTGCAATGGTTGTCCTGAAGAGAAATATCTTAAGTATTTTTATTGTTCTTCTAAAGATAAATTCATTTACAAAACAATGTAAATGGGTGTGCGTTTTTAGTTGGAAGGGAGAAATTCTTGGGTTCTCCCTTCCTTTTTTTATCATTTATGTGTAAGCTTTTCATTACTCCTCATCTCAGGTTTAATATAATAAGCATGATATGCTGTACACGGTGGTGGAATGTGAGTAAGATGACACAGTCCATAAAATGTCACTGTCCACAATGATGTATGCCTGCTTATGGCTGTTCTTGGTGGGTGGTTGCACACAGCTGCTTGGGACAGGCTTGTGCATCTTCACAATTCAAAAGCTGCTTCCAGAATGGTGTTTACCAGTGCTGCCAGGGATGGTAAACCGCGATGAAATGCACTGCGACCTTTGCATGTCAGGCCATTTTCAGGTGAAGTCCTTAGTGTGTTGCTTCGTCTTTACAACTCTCTATAGATCTCTTAATTCACTGAAGTTTCACTGTATCTCAGATGCATGTGTGAATGGCTTTTAGCACAATTGCCTTCTGTTCCAGTTCTTTTGAAACAGTTATCTCTTTCCTGCAGCTCAGCAAGTCCATAAAAGAAGAGGTGAGTTCTGGCCATGACTGGTGCTGTCAGTATGTTGTGGCCAGACTTGGGAACCACACAAATGTATCTTTTCGTGTATAAATTTCATTTCACAGTACAGATGCCCCAGGTGGTGAATTTCTCAGGATAATTAATTCCACATGCATGTAGGGAGTCGAGTCACTTGGCCCTTGTGCCTTAATGTCTGTATCTGTCACCTTGTACTTCTCTGGGGTTGGCCTGTCTCCTGACCCGCTGCACCAGTCGCAGGGAGTGCTGTGCTGATTGTACAGTGAGACGCTCTGATGTTGCACTGAGCAGCAAGATGGAGCCCAAAGGCAGAGTTCAAGCACAACAGATAGCTCTTCCCAGCGAGGGGAAGGTGGATTACGTACCTGTCTGAAATTCTGATATAACATTGCTGCTTGGACCTTGGTGTTTATTTCCCAAAAATTCCAACTTAGATGCCCCCAAGGCTGATCCCCCAGTTAACCTGCTGTCTTGACCTGATTTTAAGGAGGGATGTATCAATCATGGTTTTGAAATGCATGTTTCTTTCAACTACCTTGTCAAGTTTAGTAACCCTGCTCAGTGCTGGAGGACTGTGAAGGGGGCATCAACCTGGGGGCGGAGGTGCTGTTTTTACAATTCTCTGCTTTGAGTAGGTTAACTTAGGGATTTGTCAGCTTGGTCTATGCTGCTTCTGAGCTTATTTTCCCTGCTTAATTCTGATCTAACCCTGGAATTGGAAGAACAAGTGTTCTGGACAGAAACATGAGCAAGTTTGGGGAGAGGGGGGCAGAATGGAAACCGTACAAGTTCAGTGTAGGCAAAGGCAGGGTGTTTCAAAGCCCTTGCTCAGTTGTTTCCCCATCTTAGGCAAGTATAAGGTAAAGGAGCTTCTGCTCCCTTTTACTAAGATTTTGTTGGGTCACCTCTTGTAGAGCTGAGCTCTGCTGCTGTGGCCAGTAGTACTAGCCATGGTTACTTAAACAAAATGGTAAGAGGAGGATATAACAATAGCCTAATTCATTAGTGGTGATTTTTTCAAAATCTTATTTTTCCTGATAAAAAGTGGGACTGATGGCAAGTGGAGGCATGCATCTGATCAAGGACTTCCAGGATTGTTCATTTATATTCCTGCCTGTGAAGGATGTGGTGGTGTCCCTCACCTTTTAGCGTGCAGTTGTTCATCGAGATGCATTTCCAGCACTGTTCTTACATTACGGAGGCTGCCCCTTCTCCACTTTTCTTTATTTGCTGGTTTCTCGATCTTTGTTTTTAGAGATAACACTGCCCATGCTGTACTATACCTCTTACTCCATGGGACAAGTCAAGCCTCATGAATTCTCTTTCTAACCCCTCAAAGAACAAGCAGCAGTATTTAAAGCCTCAACTCTCAGGAGGACCACATGGACTCGGGTTGCAACTGTGACAGCACTTACTACAGTGAGGAGTAAGTACTATAAGCTCCTGTGCCTTACTTGAGTCCTGACCTGCCCTTCCTTTCTCATCTCTGATCCCTGACTTCACTCTATTCATGGGTAGGGAGCTGAACTTCTAAGACCCTTCTACTTCTAATGCTGCAGCCTCAGAGGAGCAGAGCTAACCAAGAAGCTGTGGTCACAAGACAGTTGTGGCTATCTGTAGCACGTTACAAGCCCAAGAACTGGACCCGCTCCTCAGGACCTTATGTGTTGGTTCTTTAGCCTATCACAAGCAACTGTGATGAGGGTACTTCTAAAACATGTAAGTGCATATCCAGGAGAGGTGGCTAAGGCACCGCCCTTGTCACAATCTCTTTAATATTGCATAGTTTTAGTTCAATAAAGGTCAGTGTTTGGGGATTAGGTATCAAGCAAAAAGCACTGAAGCCCAAGCCCCAATTCTGCTATCGTTGATCTCTGGGGCTATGACAGGGCAATGCTGATTTAAGTACCACCACTATCAGGCCTCCAGTGTAACTGTGACTGTGAAGGTGTCTTCACTGCAAAGTTGATTCAGGCTTGAACCTGGAGCTGTAATTTAGTGCCCAAATTTTGTGGTGTGCTCAACCCAGGCCAGCTGGCTCAACTGGTCTGCAGCCTAAAGCTTGATCCTTGTCTTTGTCAGACAAGTAACCCAGCAGTGCCCCAGTATCTCCAAGTGCCTTGTTTAAGGCAGACATGTCCTCCCGCAGACCCACTAGGGAAGGTGATTTCAGCCTCCTACACTGCTAACACTCCTGGGACCAGCTCCACAAAAGCCCTAGCAGCAAAATCTACGTGTGAGCTCTGTGCCCCTCAGACCTGGCAGCTCCAGGCCAGCTCTACCTGTCCCTGCTTGTGCCAAGCTTGACTCACCTGCCACAGCAATGACACACTTGCAGCTCTGAGCCAGAGCAAGTAATTAATGATGGTACCTTATGCCCCAGCCAGGCTCCACCAAGTTCCTGGGTAAGTGAAGAGGGTGTCCTTGTTTGGCTTAAGCTACTTAATGCAATTCAAGTGGCAAAGCTGTAAATAAAAGCTAATTTCAAGCAAGGCTGATGGCTTATTTGTGGTGGTATCATCCCATGCCCAGGAAATGATAGATGATTTTATAATGGAAGCACCAACATACTTAAACCTCAGACTGGGAATAGGTAGTAGGGTTTGGTGTCTTTTCTCCTTGCTGAGAACAACTGCTGTTGGGAAGCTGCTGAGGTCCTTCTTCTTTGTGCTTTTTATGGCTGGCTTCTTACTGTTGGTGGGAGTAGTGGCAGTGCTAAGCACAGCCTGCAACCCCCAGCAGTGATGCTTTGAGTGCTGATGGGATTGTTAAGCCAATGTGAAGCCGTCCTTGCCTTTCCCCAATGTGGCAACATCCCCTTGTGCTGAATCTACTCCCAGTGCAGGCACTCTCCCTGTGTGTGGCCTGGGCCAAACCCTGGCTAAGCCATCTCCTCCTGGAGTCGGCCCATCCCTGCCTTGGGGATTCAGTGCTCTGTCTATAATAGACCCAGGAGCAGGACTATCACAAAGATAAGACTCCATTACAGTTTCTACTTGGAAGCCTGGCAGTAAAGTGCATGAGGAATGCAACCCACATTTGCTAGGCTTTCTGCTTGTGATTACTTAATACAATTGCCAGTTTTGACTCTTGCGTCATACCTGTTAGCACTGTCTGCCCTGAATGCCAGGAGAGGACAGTGATGTGGCATGCAAACAAACCTCTCCTGTTGCTTTTCTCTTTCTTTCCCCTTCTCTTCCAGTCTGTGCCAGGATCCTCATTTGACAACTTAACCAGTAATTACCTCTGCTAGGTGCTGAAATCATCCCTCTCTTTATAGACTGCCCCGTGGTTTGTGTCCTGTAGCAGGAGCTTTTGTCCTTTGCTGGCAGCACTATGCTGGGACAACATGATAGGGCGAGGGAGCGTAGAGATGAATCGGGAAAGCTGCAGACTCTACAAACGAAAAGGTCAGCCTTCCTGTGGACGGGCTGCCTGCTGCGAGGGATATCTCAGGTTGGGATTCCCCAGCTGGCTCAGCCTGTGCTTCCCATTACCAAACTAACTTCAGTATCCCCAGTCCAGGCTGTGCACTTCAATGTTCCCTCAGTGTGGGATCACCTGAGGGCATCACCCAAGGGCTGCTTGTCCCAGCAGTTCTCAGAGGAGAATGACTCGCCTAGTGCAAGCGCAGCGTCTCCCCATGGGCTGCAGGCAGAGCCTGGAGTAGCTCTGAGCAGATGCCCTCTGCAGAATGTGCAACAGATCCTTACACGTAGCCTGGTTCACAGCAGCTCATTTCTTCTGGGGCCCTCTGCTACACACCATGGTAGAAGGAGATGGGGAGTGTAAGAACCTGATTTCCTGTGATCAGCTGCTATATAGCTGGATCACTGAAAACCATGCAGCCCTTAATAGCCCAAAAGTCTGCCTTCTCTCTGGCTTACACTGCTTTGCTCTCACACAGTCCAAAAAGCCCTTGCTGGCCACCGTCGCATTCTCCAGGAGTCCCCTTCGTCCATGCTTTGCTACAAGAGCACTTCCTGGGTAACTCTGCCCTGCGTGCTTAGGAAGAATGACTTTATTCACATATTTTGCCCTGTATTTCCCAAGACGCCTATCTGTGCCAGGCCCTTCAAAGGTTGCAGAGCTGAGGAACTTGGCCCCATAGAAATGAAAGTTAGGGTGGTGAAAGAAGGGAGATGAACACAGAAAAATGCAATATACTTGAATGAAGTAAGAGACTTGTGTAGATTCATTTAGGGAAGAGAAATGTGCAACTGCCCTTAAGAAATAACTGTTAAGGAGAAGGAGATGAGGGGATGTGAGGACTTAAAGAACCTGAAGGAATTTTGAAGATGATAAAATTAATGAATATTAGCTTCTGCTTTAGTGCTCATCCTAGCACCCTGAAGAACAATCAAGTATCTCAACTTTCTACTTAAATAATATACTGTCTCCATACAAATGATGGAAATATATTGAAGCAGGAGCAGCACAAGATACCCGTTACATCTCCCTTTGAGAAGACGACAGGAGAGTGTCAGGTGCTTTCTAGCAGGGAAGGGATCAGATCCTCCTTTGGCTGAACTGAGCTCTGTGGGATGCTCTAGCAGGGCAGGACCTGCTGCTTGCAGTTACCCAGACAGGAGGTGCACAACGTCCAGCTGGCAGGCAGTGACCCCAGACCTGCAGCCACGCTGGTAGGATCGGGTTTTGAGGGAGAAGGGGTCCATGTTGTGTCATCCACTGCTGCCGGTAGCAAGGTTTTGGGATAAGGAATGGGGTATTGAAAGAGATTGTCTGTCTTTGATACAGGGATAAGAACTATGTTTTATTAAGGAATGGTAGTACAGTACAAAAATATGATTGTATAAAATCTGTGGAAAATATGGCACCATTTAAAATAGCCTTTTCTCCTTTCATATGTTCCTTTCCTTTTAAAAAATATATATTTTAAATACTTATCTCTGTTCCACCAGCATTAGGAAACCAAGAAACCAAGCAAGGTCTTCAAATTACAGTGGAGATAAAGGACAATGAATAATGTAATTTGAATTGTCTTGGGTTTGCCTTAAAATTAAAGATCTTCAGAACAGGCAGAAGAAAAAAAAAAACAAACCACCTTCCAGAAAAGTCTGGGGAAAACAACAACAAAAATGTTTCTATTCACAGGACATGAGAATTTCAGGAACAAAGTCCCCCAGCCCTGACCAGCAAAGGCTTCTAGCATGGCAGGAGGGAGGGCACTACCAGATCCATGAACCAAATGACCCTGCCCATGTGTTTAAAGGCAAGCTGGTGCTTTGCCAGGCTCAAGGCTAAGCCTTGCAGTCTGTAGCAGACCACATGCTTACTGGTCTGTCCTGGACCCTCTTCAGCACCTCTCTCAGATTTCCGTGGTACTGAGATCCCAGATGGAAAGCTGCTTTAATCAGGAATTAAAGTGGGAAAAACTCATCAACTTGATTAAAAAAAAAAGTTTATCCTACTTTTTTTTTCTTTTCTACAGTTACATTTATATATAAGGAAAAACAATTCCTGCTCACGAAGTGATAAATTTTCAGCAACATCTGGAAATAATATTGTTTGGGATAAAGCTATGTTTTTCTATAAAGTCCAAATGAATTAGGCCCCTATTTTCTCTCTGTACTGCCAGACTGACTGCTGTTTGTTCTAGTCAGAGGTTTTGCTTCTGAGCCTTGTTATTAACAAGAGCTGACAATTACCAAGTTAAATTCCATCAATATGCCTGGAAGCTACCCTGCAATATCAAATCCTGTTCATTCTTACTCATAAATATAATTTCTGGCACTATTAAAGCAGCCTACTTTGAAGATGAGATAGGTTATCAAAGCAAGTTCTGTTGCAATACAGAGACTAAACACAGCCTAGTACAGATGGAGAAAAATGTTTGATTTTGAAAACTACACAGACTTGCCAGGGGCTCCTGGGACAGTCGAAGGTCTTGTCTATGTGGTGAAACTGTCTGGCAGGACATCTGTGGGACAGCTATCTCAGCACTGTCAGACCTTTGCCAAGACCCCAGTGTGTTTGACGTTGGGATGCGAGTGCTGCTCGCTGTCACCATGCAGGCAGCCCTGGGGCTGGAAAATGGCCTGAATGGAAACCGGCTGCTTAATGAAGAGAAAAATAATACTGCTTGTGGTGAGCATCAAACGCACGTGGTGGTTGGCAAGGTTGAGCTGGATGTAAAGGCAGGCTGGTAAGTGTGTCATTCTTATTTCAGTCTCTGGACTCCCATGGGCTCCTCTGGCAGCTGAAGTACTTCTGTGTGAGCAGGAAACGCAAGCATCTTCCTGATCGTTTCTAGTCCCTAATTTGCCTTCCTCTGGCCTTAGTGCCAAGAAGTGGCACTGGAGCTCTAGTGAAGCAGTAACCATGAGCTTGTCTCCACCTCCAAGCAGTAGATCTAGGACAAGCATGGGGTTCCCCTTTGGTCTTGAGGCCCTTCTCTAAACTGGAGCAGAATGAAGTGAGGTGGGAACATATGCCTTCTCCTTGCTCTGCTCTTGCCCTTGGGTTATAGGATCAAAACTCACTTAAGTGGGAGAATGGTGCATGGGATTTGTTAAGAACCTACAGGCAACTCCTTAGGGTGGCTCCAGTTAGGAAGGAAACCCGCAGCCCTGCAGCTGGCCCTGGTGAGCCCTCCCAGGTAGCCTGGGGAGACTGAGAAGTTGTATGAACCACGACCAAGTTGCCCGACTCCCAAGTACAAGGTTTGGGCATCAAAGCAGGCGCTTCCCCCCGCGCCCCCCCGCCCCCCCCAAAGACAGCAATTTGTGGTTGTTCCCCTGCATGAGCAAGGAGATAACAGTGGGCTGGGAATTCCCTGGATTTGCTCATTCATCTCCGACAAGGACGCGCCATTTAAAGCAATCACGCAACCCGCAGTTGGCACAACTGGCTGTCGCGTGTGCAGGGAGAGTTCAATAATTCACC
>NW_010517041.1:31597-41843 GCF_000687285.1 Phaethon lepturus | reverse complement strand
AAATCAAGCGGGAAAAAACAGAGCCGGCAGCAGACTTGGGCTCCAGCCAAGGCTCGGAAAGTTGTCCTAGCATCAAATAATGGCTCTGCTCGACAGCTTGAGATCTCCCTGCTTGGGAAAGCACTGTCTGCCAGGGAAGGAGAAATCCTCAGCCCACAGGTTTTCTGCTGCTCCAATAGAGGGAAGGGGGGAAGGGGCTGATGTACTGGTTCACGCTGGTATCGCATGACCTTTCTCTGTCTCAACAGTGCAAAGGGACTCAGAAAGCTAAGTGGCCTTTGCCAAAACATTAGGAAATATTGCCATTTGCCCTAGTCCACACAGTGACCACCATGGCTTTTTCTCTTCTCCCTTTTTTTTTTCCTTGTTGTCCTTATCCTTGGTTTCTTTCTTTCTTTTTCTTTTTTTTTCCTTTTTTTTTTAAAATAAAGTGTATTTAGTGCTGGTGAAAGGTGCTGAATTGGCACCCTCTGAGATGGATGTCCTTCTACCCAGCCCAGGAGAGTCCTGGTGCTTTCTCTGGGCTTTCTCCTCTTGGCACCAACCCTGTGCTAGGAGAGCTCGCAGGTCCTCCTGCTCCCCTTCCCGCTCCCATGCTGCCTCTTGCTGTGCTGGTTGGGACACCCATGGCGGAGCATAGGGTCCCACCTCCTGTCCCAGGCTTGGATGCTGCTGACCTGGGCCGGGCTGGACCTGAGGGTGCCTGGAGGGCATGGTGCTGCGAGCTGCTCCAGCTGCCACGGGGCATGCAGCTTCTGCAAGCGGGAACCTGTCCTGCTCCCGGAGCAAGCATCAGATCCGCAGCCTGGTCCTGAGCAGGAGACAGGGGTGAGAGGCGAGGAGAGCACCCTTGGGTGCTACTTGTCTCTCTGCCTTCATGCAGTGCCTAATCCAGACCTGACCCCAAGTGCTTCAGTGCAGACTGATTGTCTCTTCCTTCCTGCTCTCGTTTACCCGCCTCCCTAAAGTGCAAACGCAGCGACTGCATCGCCCCAGGGGCTGCAGCCCGGCTCACGCCCGGGGTCCCAGCGAGGCAAGTGGGGCATCAAGCCCCAGCCAGGCTTTCAGATAAAACCCTGGAGGCTTTTGGCGTGTTCCCCCCTCCCTGACCCCAAATATCAACGCCAACCTGTGCTACCGCTTGGCCAGAGGCAGACCCCTCTGCTCACCCGTTCCCACCTCCCTCCCCCTCTTCCCCATCCCCACCAAACTCTGCCAGCTCCCCTGGGGCAAAGCAGCCTGCTCCAGCTTCCCCTCTGCGTTAAAGCTAAATGCAGCACCAAAATAGATACAAAAATAGAGTTTCCGAGCTTCGCTATTAATATTACTGCTATGAAATGTCTGAAAATAAGAGCCACTCTCTCTGTACACACCTTCCCCCCCGCCCCCCTTACCGACAATATTGCCATTTGCCCGGTCCTGTCACAACAAGGCATCAAATATGCCCGGTTTCTCTACTTTTTAAATATAATTTCTGCTTCAACTCATCCAACGCTTCCACCCCCCCATTGTAAATAAGCATCGCAGAAAGGGGTTTGGCAAAAAAAAAAAAAAAGAGCTATTTTAAAAACCTTCATCCTCTTTTGCGTTCTGAATAATATTTCTGATCCTGCCAGGTCAAAGGGACAGAAGGTACCTGTGATTTCTGCTTAAGGCCCTGATGTCCTTCTCGGGTTTCCCATTGGATTCTCTCTGATGGGGATGACAGAGGTAATTGCTTTCCTCTATCCAAAAGTCACAAAGTGTTTGATTGGCAAACCCGTGACTAAAAAAAGTAAATATATAAAATAAACAACAACCCACAGCCTCATTCTTAAATTTCCCTGTCTATCCACTTTTCAGAGTGCAAAACCTAGAGAAGCATAAAATGATTTTCTCGGGGTTTTTTTTCCTTTTGTTAGGGCTTTTTTCCCCCACGTGCTTGACTGGTATGGCCTTTCTATAGCAAAAGTCAGATAAAGCATAATTGCAGTCAGTTCTGCACATGGAATTATGAATCATTCCAGTGACTTGAGAATCTAAGCTGTTAATAGGCTAAAAAAAGGATTCTTTTTTTGTTTATCTTTTTTTTGATTGTTTTCTTTTTGCATTATAATTAAGCATGAATATATATTAATATATTACACTGCTTGGATTGCAGCTGGAGCAATCCAAACCTTCCTATGCTGTAAAACTAACCCCCACCCTGCACTCCCTAGATCAAGAGCTTTTTTCCTCCTCCCTGTGCCAGTTATCCTCTTTTCACATGATTAAAAGTCCCTCCCAGCCCCCCTCCCCCTTTTTTTAGTAGATATTGCCACATTCTTAAATTCATGCATTGCTGCATTGCTATTGCACATATATAAAGGATTGCTCACTCCCTCCCCGCTGCTCCCCTTCCCTCACTGGTTGTGCACATCCTCTCTGCGGACGATCTTGTAGATGATCCAGTAGAAAATGTTGAAGATGAGGAACGCCATAGGGAAGCCGATGCGTGAGATCTTGTCGATCTTCTTGGCTCGCTGAATGAAGAGCTTTCGCATCTCCTCGGGGGAGCGGGACGGCGGGGGCACCGGGTTGGCTGTGTTGTTGTTGTTGGCGCCCTTGACGGAGATGCCATCCTTGGCTTGTAGGCAAGCTGGTCCCATCCCGTAGGCAGTGAAGTTGAACCTGCCTTCACCAGCTTCATCCTCCTGAAACAGATTCAGCATGGGACTCTACTTAAAATGAGATATAGACAGTGCACCCTCACTATAAGGCTCTCCCCTGACAGCTTCCTGCTCTGCAAGGGAAAGACACCTCCGTCATGCCCCAATCTCAGCGCCCTTGGACAAACCCGCTGCTCTTGGGAGATCAGCCTTATAGAGGGGTGCCAGCTGTGAGATGCACAGATGCAAATCAGGGGATCCAGGCACCCCATGGAGAACAGGACTGACTTCCACCCCGCTGGCGTCTTTGACATACTTGAGCAGTTTGTGGTACTGTGTTCATTTTTCCAGTTGCATCCCCTGTTTTGCTTCTGCCTCTCCCTCCCCCCGCTCCTACCAGCACCTTCTTTGCTTTGCCTGTGCCGCATCAGCTCGCCCAGAAGGAGTGGGCTCCATGTAACTCACGCAGTCGAAGCCGCGGCGCGAGACTTCCCGCAGAGTTACATGGATGCGCAGGCCAGACCTGTCCAGGAAAAGACCTCTGCAGGCAGCGTGCAACCAGCCCCCAGCTCGCCTGCCCGCGGGACCCCCGAGCCCCTCCCCACAAGCCATCTTCCAGTTGAGGAACAGAAGTGCCCTTCTGTGGGCCAACGGTAAGACGTGGCTGCTTGTGCTAATTCTAATTACTGAGCAGGGAAAATTCTTTATTTTCCAGCCTAAAGGCAAGCGCTATTGCTGTTTTTTGGTGTAGGCCTTGCAGGCTCTGTTTTATTGAACACAGGGATGTAATCACAGGGAAAACCAAGTTTGGCCAAAGTAATACAACCAGTGAGTTGCAGAGGCAGGGTCAGAAACCCAAGTCTCTTGACTACAGATCACTGAGGCTAATTGTTAGACCAGTGGCGCTAATTAACTGTCATGGAGGCTGATCCACGCTGTGTCCCCCACCACTGACCTACCGGTCCCCTCCCTTGTAACCCGCCTGCCCGACGTGCCCTGCTGCCCCTTCCTGTCTTTGCAGAGCGTCTTTTCTGGATGGCCCCTGTGTCGAGCGGGTGCCCGCGTGGGATGGAGGCACTGTGCCGGGGGTCTGGGGTGGAGGAGCAGAAGGGAGAGCGCGCTGGCATATCTGAGCAAAGCATAACAACCCAAGCCTTCTTTATTTTGATGTTTTTGGAGGGGGAAGGTGGCAAGCTGGTGAGTTGTGTGACCTACCAGCAGACTTATTTGTTTCAAAGTTGGGGCTGAGACAACTTTGCAGGTCTTTGGTTAATTCTTTCCAACTGTGGTTGTCTCCTGGTGTATCTCTGGTCCCTGGCACCTGAGACTTGACAATCCTTAAATATCTTTGCCTCCTATGTGAGGGCACAGTGAACTGGTTGGGGAACCTGAGGGACCAAAAATTAGGACCCAGCTGCTCTCAGGGCTGGGTGAGTCTGGGTGCTGAACACCTAGTAAGAGATGCTTTGTGAGCCGGGAGTTAGGGTTCACAGAAACTCTTCTCTTGGCTCTCTTGGGAAGCCTTTTCCCGTTGAAAGGCTGTTTTTTTGACAATAAGCGAAGCAGGAGTTCTACTTTTCAGGCAGCCAGAACCTGCACTGTGGTTGAGGCACTGGCCGTGAGGGTGGATGGGGACCTGGAGGGGTACAGGCAGCAGAGGCCACTTCTGCGCCTGCTGGCACGTTGGCACGGGGCAACACGCCTGGGGGGCGGTGGCCACCAGTGTCCCTCAGCTCTGGAGAACCAGGGAGAGTTTTGCAAAGGTCCCTCTCATCCCTAACGTGTCCCCCTTTCTTTAACTGGGCTCCTTTGTGCAGCTAAAAATGTGTGAATGGGCCTGGCTTTCTGAGATGCTCGGAGCTTATAGACCTTCTCATCACGTCTGTATTATGGGGTTCAGGTAGAACTTGCCTCTGCTCTTCTCACACACAGTGACACAGATCTGGTTCAGCCTAAGTCACTTAATTCCCTCATTTACTGAATTTCCTTTCTCTCTTCACTGCCGAGGGGCCACTGGCTATTTTCTGTGGCTGATTCGTTTTGTGTGAGTGATGTACTCAAGATGGAGAAGGTAATGGTGCCTTTTTCAAGGTGCCATATCAAAGGAGAAGGGCAAAGACATTACCAGCCACACTGGGCTGGCCACCTTGGGCTAGGTCTTCAAATACAGTCCAAGAGGGTCTGATGACAGTGTCATATTAACCAGACTGGTCCATATCTCTAAGGGACAGTAACTTTCCGTAGTCATCACAGTCATCACAGTCCCTACATTTCCCCATGCCAGGACCTCTCTGCTCCAGTAGATACAGACAGAGTAATGTGTTTGGAGAGTGCTGTCTAGTCGATCTTTCTAGTCTAACCCTTGCCCTCCTTCCAGAGGGAAAGAGGTAAGAGGTGGCTCAGAAATGCAAAGGACCAACTGGAACCTGGCAACAGATACTTTTTTATTTTTATTTTTTAGAGAGGAAGAAAGAACCTTAATGACAAGAATGAGTTAGCACCTTACACCTAACTCTGAGGGAGGTAAGAAACAGAGGTGTCTGGATTCCCTTGTGTTAATGCCAGACCATGGCATGTTGTCCAGGGCATTGAGCGGTGAAGAATGGCTACTAGGTTTTGATTTGGGCAGGCCTAATAAATTAGGGCATGGTCTGGTCCTCTCCCCAGCTGCCTCCCTCAGCACAGATCACTGCAACATCTCACTTGTTTTTGGCCTGGCATGTCATACCTAAACCAGGCAGAGCTGCCCAGCCAAGTCAGGACATCGGGACAGAGCAATTAGGGTTTTTGGCAGCTGCACTAAGCCATTTGCATATTTGCAGTCAGCTACTAGTTTTCTGATGAGCCTGCAAACCTTGTTCATTTTGCTTTTGCAAGTGTTTTTGTTTATGCTTTGTTCCAATTAAATTGCTGTGAGATTGGGTAGGGACTGTAATAACAGCCTTGTGTTCAACGGGACATCTCTGGCAAATATCTTTTAAACTCATCTGTATATTAGTGGCTTTTTTCTCCTTATCGTTTTATCAACAGACTGATCTGCATACAACAGCATAGATCCAGAGACAGGGTGCCTGAATCTAGATAAAGAGAGAAAAGCACTATGAGGCACCCATGTTGGATGGTTTTCGCTTTGGCTCTATTAAGCATGCTGCATCTTCTGAACAAAACTGCCTCAGCTGGTTTGGAGATGGCAGGGTCTTGCTCTGGCCAGACAAAATCAATGGGTGCTGATGGTGTCATCTGGTACATCTTTTCCTTTGCATTTGTCCAACACTTTTCATCCCTGGTCCTGACTGGATTGGGGACAAGTGACTAGTTGTCTCCTGTTTTGCAGATAGGACAACTGAAGCAGAGAGAGGCTTCCACTGCCTCCTGGAATGGTGGCGGTTCTCCAAGCCCTCACTGTGAACTGCTGTGTGACGGGTTAGACCCTGGGAAAGACTTTTAATGGCTGGGACAGTGCAGCAATGGAATAGGGGGTCTCGGGATGGGATGGATCATGGAGGGCTCTTTAAAATAGAGGGTAGACAAATATCTATGAAGAATGTTCTAGGCAGACCTTGGTGGTCTCCTAGGGGCTCTCTTGAGATTCCCATCAGCAAAATATTCTATGTTTTTTTTTTCTTAGCAAATTTACTGGTTTTTTAATGCTAGCTTGAGGGTAGCCTCTCAGGCTGGTGCTGACAATTTGATAACACCTACCTGATTGTACTAGTTAATTAAGGACAATTTTTAAGTGCCTTTAGTCTTGCGACCACAGCCACCTTTATGTTTCTTTCTAGGGCACCCTGTGAGGTGAAATCTTTGCTGTTCTACCTCAGCCTAAAAGCTAGTAGAGTCCAGGCTGCAGGGGATGCGTGTCTACATGACGCATGCATGCTCGGGTTGGCGTTAGTCATGACGAGTAAGCATGGAGCGAGGCTAAGGCTGAGAATAATGCTTTTTCCTTCTGAGAGGAATTTGCAGTTTGTCTGAGAAGCAGATGCTTTTGAACACAGAGATGACAGAGACAAAAGAGGTGTCACTTACCTCCGGGCTAATGTAGGCTGTCGCGTTGGGGGATGCTGTCTGCTGATAGACATCCCTCACACCTCCCTGCCTGCCTCCCCCCAGCTCTCTCTTGTGCCTTCTGAAGAGGATAACTCAGACCAGAACATTTCTGTGTGAAAATTGTTCTGTTGGGAACAACCCTTTTGGCTTAGACCACTTGGCTAGCTAACAAAACCCAGCTTGCTAGACTCCTGGGGTCAGCAGACTGTTAGAAGAGACACAAGTCACTGATATAGCCCTGCTTTTTGATGTGTCACCCTCCTTAACATCTGACCATATACTGAGGACTTCCCTGGCAGCTAGTGGCTCGGTTCAGTTGACCATGTAGTAATGTTCTGCTGGGACAGATTCCAGCTGTGTCCTTCATGCTTCATGTATTACCTTATGATGCCTCCTCTTCCTTCTGAACCTGAGCAGCTCTTTGTGCTGCCGAGACACGAAGTTGACAGCAGCATACTCCAGAAGTGCGGAGAACACAAACAGCAAGCACACAGCCATCCAGATGTCTATGGCCTTCACATAGGACACCTAGGAGTCAGAGAGAGAGTCTGAGATGGGTTGACTTCTTCACCCAAATGCCTTTTTACTTGCCATTTTACATGTTACTCCCAAGGTCTTTGAAAGGAGTTGATCAAGCCGTGATATGGTTGACATCTGCTCTTGGATACCAAAATCTAGCTCATTTAACATGAGCTGAAGCTGCTCCTGGGGTCTAAGTAGCAATAATTCTACAGTTTTTAATTTATCCAGGTCTTGGTTCTGATCGTTTATATGCAAGGAAAATAGTAATCCAGTCTGACCACACTAGAAGATCTTCATAACAGGGAAATTCAGTACTAGTATAAAAGTATGGTGGTCAAGTGAGTAAAAGCTAGAATGTAAAGTGCATATCCATGTGTGGTTGTTGCAGGGGTTTGTAAGGTACAGAGCTCCTGGCTACTGAGAGCTGTGATGGATCTTGGGGTGAGTGCTGAATCTTAGGGGAAGTTTTGCTGCTAGTCATAGGAACTCTGCTAAAATTTTTGCAGGAGGGGACTGGAATGTGTTCTGCTTGCCCTTAAACTGGAATAGGGTGATGGCAGCAGGATGTCTCTTATGTTGAGCTGGAAGATCTGTGTGGTGACTTACGTACATCCCCAGAGAGTGCACATTTCTCCGTCCTGCGAAGATAAGTGTGTTCCCTACCTTGGGCAGTGATGCTCGGGAACCAGAGCTCTGCGTCGTCATAGTGAGCACTGTGGTGATCCCCAGGCCAACACGAGCAGGTGCAGCATCCATATTGATCCAGAAGGAGATCCAGGACAGAATGACAATAAGGAGGCTGGGGATGTACATCTGGATCAAGTAATAGCCCATCTGCCGCTCCAGGTGGAAACGAGCTTCTATACAGGTGAACTTGCCTGAGAGTGACAGGAGATACATGGAAGATTACTGGTAAGACTTGGTGAGCCTCCTGTTTTTAACTATTGTCTGGGGACTTTCTTTGCATTGCCTAGAACCAGAGTCTTGTTAGAGGAGGAAATGAACAGCTGTTGCCCAGTTCTGAAATATGAATGTACAGCAAGAAAGCTCTTGGCAGTATGTCCTTTGTCACTTAAATTTCATCTGCTCCCTTGCATCAAAGATAAAAGAGAGAAAGTTCAGACCAAACACACTTGAATGGATGCAGGTGTTACTGGGGTCAAGAGGGTTCCACACATTTGTGTCTATTAGCTTTTTATTGGCTATATATGTGTATATTTACTGGTAATATATCTATGTGTATTTATATATATGTTGTCCCTAGCTGTGTAGGACAAGGCTTGTATCACCAGAGTGCCATCAGACATAGCAAGAGAATCTGGCAAATGCATACTCCTGAATTCTTCTCTAATGAACGCAGCAGCCAAGGGTAAACAGCACTGACCTGTGTTGTAGTGCTTTGTGCAGTATCTCAAGTCTTTTTCTTCTTTGAGGATGAACTGAGGCAATGTCAGCCCATCAGCAACTTGCACGGCTCCTTTTTCTTGCCATTCAAATATGAGATCGTTCATTGTGTAGCCAACTGTCGAGAGGAGGGGACAAATACCATGTCAAACATATTGAATATTGATTTGGAAAGAGACAGGTTTGTAGGAGAGAGCTGTGATTGGAGGCAGGGGCTTATCCTGCCCTTTCTTGGCAATGCTGTTATGAACAGGATTTGGGTTGAGGCAAAACTGCTTGTGCATGTGATAAAAGCTGGGGTGATGACCTGCCCTGGCGCTGGGATGGTGTGCAATGAATTTTCTGCAATAAATCACATTTTTTCTTGAATTTGTCTTGTTGTGCTCTTTGCTATTTTTTCAGACTTGACTTCTTTCTCTGAAAGAAGTTGCTCATTGTCTTTCCCTCATTTGGGATAAGCAAAATGTACAAGGGGCAAATGTTCATCCAGAGAGAAAAAATCCCATTTGCAACTGAGAGCACTTTCACATTTCTCCTTCAAAGTGCTTCTGGGATGGGATGCAGAATGGTGAGCCCCTCTGTGGGAGTCTCTAATGGTACACTGGCTTGGGGCAGTTTAGAAGTTGGTTCTTGTTTTGGAGGCATCTGAACTGAATTTGCCCTCAGTTATTCCAAGAGCTTTCTGTTTCTTATAGGAAAACTTATTGCTGGCATTGGCCTAAGATGTAGATGTAGATGATGGTGTGGGAGTTGCAGAGGGTATGCGAGTGGGGAAGAGTGGGACAAGCAACATTGCGAGAGAGCAGCCCCAGGAACACATGGCAGAGCAAGCCTGTCCTGACTGTCCATCCTCCTTTCTCTTCCATAGTGGGAGAGTCCAGTGAAGACTGAACTGGGAATGGGTTGCAGTGAGGGAGGGAGATGTCAGAGGAGAGGGAGAAGGAAAACACATTGTTTCTTCTCCAAAATGGACATGGGCACAGGACTCACAGCTTTCTAACTGCATGATGCATGTCTGTACATCCATGGGGAAGTTCTTCAGGTCCATGGGGCAGGCCAGAGTCAGCGTGATCCTGAGGAGAGAAGATAACACAGACTAATGACAAGCAGTTTGGGGCACCCCTGAGGGGGCGAACCCTCTTGGACACTCAATGTTGCAAACAGGCTGGAACCTTGCCCGAGACACGCTAGTGTGCTGGGGAATGACTGGTTAGTCACCTCTTCCCTGCCTGTGTTTTCACACGTGGTGTTGGAAACCATGAGAAATGCTGAGCATTTGGGTCTGTGATGTAATTCCCAACAGAGTCACCTGCTGCAGATGGTGTTTCATTGCAGCGTTGTTTTGGACTGTGCGGAACAAAGAGTTTCCACAGCAAACAGTTTTGCTGCGTCTGTCTTCATTCTTGCCTCGTGTTCCCAACAGTCCGGATCAGCAGCAAGCCCAAACTCATCCTCCAGACCCCGCAGATACATTTCTAGAGACTGTGACTGTTTGGAAATCTTTAAACAGAATATTTCTGTGTCAGAACCCCCCCCCGCTTTGGTTAAGATCACATGTTGCAGTGGGGGAAAAAAAGACTTTGGTGTGATTTTCTGCAGGGAAAATGCCCTGTGGTAAGTCAAGATGAACCTCTGTGTCTTCC
>NW_010517041.1:18195-31566 GCF_000687285.1 Phaethon lepturus | reverse complement strand
CTGCTGTGCATCTTGAGATCTCTACTTTTGTCTCTTAAACTCCATTTTCCACTAGGTGCAGGCGGCATTTGCCATGGTATATTGCTGTGCTGCCCTATACCATGATCTATGCTCAAAATCTTTGTTTGATTCAACAAGCTGATATTAAATGGTTTAATTCAGATAGCTAGACTTGTGTTATTGGATTGATAATCCTGAAAATGCTGTTCTCTGAAGATTTTTCATCTTTTTGCCTTGATAAAATTTTGCCTTAAAAATAACAGAATTTCCTGTGGGACAGGAATCGAATTTTTCTGTCATCAGACCTAGAAGAAACTTAGCAGGAGTGAAATATATTTCAACTTAAATCCTTATGTTGGAAGAAATTCTCTGCTTGAGTTTAGAGGCATGTTGGGACAGAAGATGTGACAATAGAAGGAATCAAGTTTCCTTTTTACGAAAGCATCTGAATTTTTTGTTTTGAAACACCTAAGTAGAAGAGAGTCACCACTAGCCTTTGCCCACTTTGTTTTTCTCATCACATCTCTGGCAGGGGACATCTCTGATCAATGAGAGAGACAAATCTTCACTTAGATCTTCAGACAAGCTCCTTGAGAAGAATTTACTGTCAATATCTACCAGATGTGCAACAGGGGTGACTGTGGCTGTGTAGATCTTGAGAAGCTGAGCACATGCTGGACAAGCGTGTGCTGAGAAGAGATCAGAGAGTGAAATACTCAGGCGTGATTTTAGGTGAACTCAGTGCTGAGCATGCTGAGTTTTGGGTCCATGGGACAAAGTCTACCTTCTTGTAAGTGCCTTGACTAGAGTTTGACTATTGAAAATAGTAGTAGCAAAGAGCCTGTAAGAAAATGGCAGAGATGGAAATGTTTTTTTAAAAGAGAGAGACTATTTCTCCTTTTGGAAACTATTTACATTGTGCTTTTCCATCATGAATGTCCTCTTTCTTTTCATTTTTCACAGGAAAATATACTTAAAAAGAAACCTATATTTTCATTTGGAGATGAGGGAGATAGATGGATAGGAAAGTTCTTTTCTTAAAAGAACTGAAGTGTTTTCAAGTTTTTGCCTTGAAAACCGTGATCAGCTCAGCCACATTGCTCCATGTCCCCTGCTGAATCATTGCTCTGTTTTGCAGAGCAACCCCAGGGCTGGGGTGACCCATTATTCCCCCTCTGTGCTTCTTCAAACCCATTTGGAACAGGAAGGACTCTGTGCCATGCTCACTGCCAAGTTGCTGGTGGTGGTTTTACTACCTGCCTGTTTTTAGAAATTAAGAAATGTGAGTTTTCCACATTCAGCCAACATGCATGGCAATTCTCTTACTCTTTTGGCCATCAGGGATCTGGTTGTTGGACGGGAACCACCTTGAGGTTTGATGGAGGCTGTCTACATTGCAGAATTAAGTTGTTTATTTTCCATTTCCATACAGCTCCATGCTGCTTTTTCTTCCCCATGGCTGCCACTGGGAGCTGCAGGGTGAGATGGGGTGTGCATACCTTAGGCTAATTTACATTACACGTGAGGTGAAAAAGTCTTCAAGATAGAGTTAAACTTTCCCTCTTTAAGCTCATGAAGTTTGTTCTTAATTTCATTGGTTTAAAATAAAGAGTGGATGGGGTTGGAAGTGAAGTGAAGATGGGGAATTCAATTGATTCCCTGTGGGAAATTCAGTGCAATTAGTTCAGCTTCACTGATGGATTCTCAGATCTAGCAGTAAAGGGATAAATGGGAAGAGTTATGCTGAGACAAAGCCATGGAGCTCTACTTAGCAGTTTCCCTAATTTTTTTGTCAGGAAATGCTGCAGCTTTCAAAGCACAGTTTTTCATGGGCTTCTACCAGTTTTCATGTAGTACAGCTGGTTTTAGGTTTGTGTTAGTATAGTATCTCCAGTAATTTTACATTAGGGATCTTAAGGAACCTGCTAGTGAGGAGCAGAAGTCCTCGCACTGAGAAAGGTAGAGATGAGCTAGATTCCTTCCCAGACCAAGCCTTGATCTCAATATGCTTTGGCTAACACCTTCCTGGTTATTACTTTTCTGCCTGTTGTAGAAGCAGCAGTGAGTGGCATGATCCACATCCTTCTGCTCCAATATGGATCCAACTATTGATGTAAAGAGGCATTCCCCATCCTCCCTTTTTCACTCATTTTTTTTCTTTTGCTACTGCAAATAAAACTGTTTCTGAAAATAAATATCCCAGGCATAGTTGCGTCTCAGCAGGTCTGGAGGACAGAGCTGCCTGGGACTGTGTGGAAGTACCTCCAGCTATGCAGTGGTCTCTACTGTCCCAGAGGCAGCCCAGCTCATGGTGCAGTCTCCATGCCTTTTGAAAGGCATCCTTCTCCAAGATCCTGTCTTCTGGCAGGAGGCATGAGACACAGGAAAATTTGTCTCTGTCTCAAGCTCTTCATTGCTGTGTGACAGAACACTGCCAGGCTGCCCAGTCCTTTTGAATGGGCATCTTCTTATTTAATCATGAAGAAAAATAATGGTGTTCTGCATGCATTCTTTTAAAGGGAAGCTAGTAATGCAAAATTAGGACTTGAAACTCAGGAGCTCTCCCCATTGAGTCACCTCACCTGATGCTGTAGAGGACATTGCCATTTCTGGAGATCCTCAGAAGCTTGTTGTCTGTGGTAATCTCATGGAAATGGGCCCCTTTCTCATTAGCAAAGAACAGGTCAGGCTTCCAGATGGAGTCCAGCATAGAGGGGTCCAGGTCCAGAGAATCATCAGGGTACTCGTTGTATGCCAGCCTTGGGTCATTCCATTGCTGTCGCAGGAAGATGTTTACCCGGTAATCCTGCACAATGTAAGCAGGGAGCAGAGAAATGCAGTTAGTGTTCAGAGCAGGCTGAGAGTCCTGAGAACTGGGGAACGTGTACTAAAATCATTCCCCAAAACAAACCATGTCTAGACCTATGTTCCCAAGCTATGGCAAGCCTTCTTGGCATTATTTCTCAAGGAGCTCTCATCATTTTCAGCTCTGTAGCTTACAGCTATCTCATAGCATGAGCAGCTGCCTAGTCTTGCATCTCTCCATCACAGCAATCATCAGCTGTGTGTGAAGTGTCAAAATCTCTAGTCTGAACGCTGGGGCTGGAGAAGTGATGTTCAGTTGCGGGGGTCGTAAGGGCTGATGTCAGCAAGATGACTGTTGCTGAGGATTAAGGGGGAAAAGACAGTGAAACCAACTTCCTCTCAATGTTGAACCATCCCATATTGTGACTATGTATGGTTCCTCCAGACTTCTGGGGGGAAAAAAAAGGCACAGTGAGACAAGCGGTCCATGGAAGGGATATTGCCTGTGTGTTCACTAACATAAGGGTAACTTGGATGAACTGACAGGAGCAACTTCCTGTGGTGACAGTATGTGAACATGGGAGGGATGTGCATGAAGTCTACTCTCCTAACCCTAAGTGAGTGTTCTGGGTTCCCCTCTCTAATGTCAAAATGCCATAAATGTTACAGATTTTATAGGATGGCTGTCTTCTTTAATTGAAGCTAGTGTCCCAACACTATGCAAAATGATATCTGCCTCATAACCGTGTGTCTTACAGCTCCCTTGAGTTCCCCAGGCCAAGGCTGGCTGCTGAGGTCGAGCTCAGACACCCTCCTGGACAATTAAAGGCAGTTACTGTTCTCCCCGTTTGACCAATAGGTTCCCAGGGTGATCTGTGTGCCCCTTTTCTGCTGAATTTCACATAAGAAAGTGAGCCAACAAATTGAAATGGCGTGCCAGCTATCAGGAGAGGGATAAAAGCTCCATGTCCATGGATTAATTGACATTTTCTAAGTTTTAAGGCAGACCACCTCTGAAGAGCAGCATATAATAAACCAATTTCACTGCCCTGGCGCAAACTAATAGTTGCTATCATGATTAAAGGTTTCTTTGGTGCCTTTCTAATACTAATGTACTATGAAGACTTTTATTAAGAGACAGTTAATGGAGGGTGTCTGACATGCTTACAGGTATCTAATGCCTGCTGCAGGCACTAGGACCTTTCTTTCAGTGGGACTATTTGGCATCTCTGAGGAGAGATTTCTGACTCTGCCATCAGGTCTGTTCTTTCCATCTGGAGAACACAAAGCTCTGTAGTTGAAGGGTGCATGTGGGAGACAGTCTTTTTGATGTTGCTGCCTGAAGTGCTCACTTGACTGTGAACCTACAGCCTGTTGTCCAGGAGGACATGACTCTTGTGGGATCCAGTCACACTGGAGGGTTGGGAGAGGACTGTGTCTTAGGTGCTTTGTGTTTTCGGATAGGACAGTTCATAGCCAAGCCCATGGTCCAGAATCTGTTTCAGGCCACTTAGTGCCATCTTCATCCTCGGAGCACGGAAGCTGCTAATGACATTAATGATTGTGACCACAGCAACTGGACCAAGGACTTGATGCTGTAAGGAGCAGAGCTCTGAGCATTGCTGTTATTACACTCTCTCTCTGAACAGAGAGTTACAACGCTCTCTCCTTCTGCTGATATTCCAAACATCACCTTCACAAGTCCTAGTACATCCTTCTGACTTAATTATTCATCTCTGTCAATCCTGGATAATGTATCTTGAGAAAATCTGAATCGCTGTGGGCAGCTAAGAACCAGGGTCTTAGCGCAGGACTAGCCAGTCACGCAAACCTGGAAAAGGAAAGCGACCCTGAATCCCCACTTCCCATGGCACGCAGCAGCTCCCCGAACAACTTGTGTACTTTCAGTTCTCCCTTTTCTGTGTGTAAAGATCTGCAGCCGTTGCAGTCAGGGGAAATCAATGTCACTGACCTAATAGGTAGAAAGCAAAAGGTTGTTTTGCTTATTCAGCTACAAATAAGCTGGATGCTAGCAGGTCAGCTCCAGCTGGGGGCTTATGTCATGTACAACACAAATTAAACTCATGTTTGGAAGAAACTTCAGTGGTAGCTGCCCAGAAGTGTTCTCAGCCTGATGGAATGTTGGAAGGGGGGGGAGAGGAGCCAATCTCTCTACAACAGCCTTTGTTGCCGTGGATAAGCTTTGTTGCTGGAGTAAATTCACTGTTTCAGCTGCAAAACTTGCCAAAAGGAAAGGAAAGGGTGCGGGGAGGTGTAGTGCGGTTTATGTTGTCAGCACAGCAGGCATAAGAGGCCATAGACAGAATGACTGCCATAGTCTTCATCACCATGATGAAGGATCTTAATTACATGCTTGTGGGCCAAATGAAAATTAACTTCTCACAGTAGATGGCTGTGAGAAGGCCCCTCCTAATTTATATCTCCAAAGGCCAAGTGTCCTGTACTCATGTCCTACATGGGAATAGTCCAGGGGCATGTCGTGAGCGTGTGGTGTGAGAGACTGCACCACCTCTGTCCAGGGGATGTTCAGCAGTGTGGTGAGTAACTCTGGTGTGTACTATTTTTTGTGCTCCTTCTTTGGAGACAAGTGTTTGCAGGGGCTATTTTTCTGTTTTGGAATATAGACACCTGAGCATTTATGTTGTGACATACAAAAGGCAAGGACAAAGAAATGTAATACATGCACTGAATGCAATTCTCTGGCTTTGCCATTTTATGCCATCAATATTTTACCTCTGTGTGTTTATGGAGATCTTCCTTCTCAGTGGGTTTATTCCACCGTCCTGGCCTGACCACTGAGAATGGTTGTTTCCTCCCAGATACCTTTTCCCTTCGGGCAGGCAGCTGCATTGCACTGTAATTGAAGGTGCTGAGCAGCCTTTTAGATTTCTTGTGTCCAGGCTTATTTGAACATAAACGTAAAAACAAGCACTGTGACTGCAAACTGGACATGACACAGCCTGAGGAGCCAGCAGAAGGCATGGAGAGCAAATGGGGTATGGCTGTGGCTGTGACACAGCCCAAGATAAGGATTAAAGTATTCTGTACCAGCTAAAGGATCCTGTGTGTTGAAAGCTTCGTGCCTAGGCATTGCAGTCAAGCTGAGAGGTGATGAGCCAAACAACACTCATTCGTTGGCTACCTGGAGATATACAGTGTTCCTCCAGGATGCTGTTGTACGAGATCTTAATTAGCATCACCAGGAAGTCCACAGTTATTCCTAATCTACGGACAGAACAGACCAATTTCTGATGTGAAATTTCAAGCCAAAAAAAAAAAAAAAAAAGGTTTTACTGGGGCTGCAAACTCAGGGAAAAACAAACAAACAAACAAAACCAACCAACAACTCTTTCTTCATATCCTTCTAATCACCTGAGTTCCTCATTTGTGTGCCAATCACATCCAGGCATTGATTATCTTGCACAGCCTGCTCCTCTGGCTGGTTTGGGAGTGGAGAGCAGCAACTCGGTGTTGTGAAGGCATTCAGGAACTTCGCAATTTGGCACAAAGGTATTTTACTCCCAAGGGGTAAATGACACAGGGCAAGAAGAAAATAACTGAAGTGATCAAAGCAGTTCAATTTGATAATGCTGAAACAAAATTCTGCTTAGTGGCCTTGCAAGGAGCCAAGGAAATGGAAGATCATTTCAGACTGTTCCTTCCCAAGATACCACAGTCTTGGCATCTGGTGATGAGTGAGCTGATCAAAGCAGTGGCAGGCTGGAGGTAGTGGTGTGAAGAAGGGATGGAGGCTGTCAGGAGACTCAACAGGCTTCAGCTCCTGGCTCAGGGGTTCTGTCAGACCAGTCTCTGCACTGAACAGTTTTGGTGAGACTTCACTTTGATACATTTACATCTTGCTGATGGAAAAAACCAAGGTAGAGACTGAACTCCCTTCAGAGGGGATTCTGTTATCCCACCTAGACAGCAGAGCCCAAGGGGCTTTATTGACGTTGGGTTTATTCTCTAGAAAGGGAATGAACATTTTTAAGGCTACTTGCCCTACAAAGGAGGACTACAACTGACTAACTGCAAAAAAATAAACACAGTGGGAGCAGACCTTGGAAGGGTTAATAAGGAACCTAGTTACCTTGCCACAGCTGTAGCCAAGTAGCCAATTTGAAGCCCTGATGTGAAAGCCCCAGCTGGGCCAAGAGGGGGAGGTGTTGTGAGCAGTAGTTGTGTTGGAGGTGCTGCTGAGGAGGATGTCTGTTGCTTGAGGAAGGTAGGTATGTGGTGAGGGTGGGCAGCAGTACCCTGGTGCTTAGTATGTGTGGGGTTTTTGTTCTGGAATGCAAAGCAGAAATTTTTTTCTGGGCTTGCCTACAAAAGGAGGGGAAAGCATATACCTCTGGGCCGAGGATGGGGCTACTGGTGGGGGTAGGTTGTAGCTACTATCCTGAATTTCAAGGTTAGGGCTTTAGTAGTGAGGTCTTGTTCTTCAGCTTGGGTGTTTGGGGTTTTTTTTGTGTCTTTGTGTTTGAGTTGTGTAGTCCCATTTCATGTCTTTTTTATCCCCCCTTCCTTTAAATTCCTTCTAATCAGTGCAAAGGCAAGCTGCAACTACAGAGATGGCTAAAACACTGCAGGTCTAACCTTGAAACTGCAGCAGACTGTGATGTGTTGTGGAAACTTTTTCATTTTGTGTTGTGTGACTTGATACATCCTTGTCATCTCTGTGGGACTGATGGTTGGTTTTAAGAATGACTGCCTACATAAAACTGAGCTCAAAACCTAGCCTTTGCTGCAGGCTTTTGTGCATTGATACTTACGTCTTTTGCTGGCCTTGGGGTGAGTGGGCCCAGTATTAAGTGTGACCCATACACTTCATCAGTCGTATTTGCTATCTGCTGCACGGTGGCTTGTGAGGCTGGAGTGAATTGCTTAGTCTGTTTTGCAGGGTGGTTTGCTACCTCATTGGAAAGCTCATCTACAAAGTCTCTGAACAATACGTAACATTTGGACAGTTGCAGCCTCCAGCTTCTCCTGTCCTTAGGAGATGCTGAGAGACCAATTGTGGCTGTGTTGTGGCTGGCTGGAAGGTTACCTTTGGTTTGCTGTTTTCAGGTGGGATAACTGCATGAAATCAGCAGAAATAAGTTTGCATATATACTGTATCTAGGGGAGCCTGTGTTGGCTGTTTTGTGGTTTTCTTTCTTTTATACTCTCTTGTTTGCTGCATGTGGGCCCTTCTTAAAGCATTGGACTAGGAGCAGCCATCCTGAGCATTGAGTCCAGCTCCTAGCAACTCTAGGTGATGATATAAAAAAAATTCCTCCTTCTCCATGTGCCTTCACTGTATACAAAATGCTCCCAACTGCCTAAACCAGTAAAAGATTTGTAAAACTGCAGCTCCCAATGGAATAGAGATCAAGGGCATTGCTTAATTCCAAGTTTGCTGTTACAGAAGGAAATTTGTTAGATGAAATGGTCAGATAATCCTACCAGCTGTATTAGGCTACAAAGAAAAGCCAAAGCTGGTGCAGTTTATTCACTTAAAACCAAGACCCTGTTCCCTAGGTGCTTGACTTCTGTTTCATTTTGAATGAAGAATTTGTAGCTTTGCTCTAGGTTTCATACTCTGGTATGGCTAAGGGGAAGGTGTTTATGGTTTTGAAGAGCAAAAAGGAATGTAACAGCTTGTGGTTAGGGGTGGGTGTTGTCTGGTGTTTTAAAAAAGAAAAAAAAAAAAAAGCAGAGTAGATGCATCTTGTATTTGTCCCCTCGAATCCCTTGCTGTTGGATGCACTATTGCAGTAATGCTTTGGGACAGAAGGAGGCTGTCTGGACTTGTTTGTCTGTTGTAGCTTGTAGTATCTTTCCCCTTGAAGCACTTGTTGGGTTCACAGGGATGTGTTTCCAATCACAAGTTCCCTTGTCCTTAGAGCTGATTGCAAGTGAGGTTGATGGATATAAGCGATGATCCGCAATCTAACATAAATGTCCAATCAATTATGTGCACCACAAGAGGCTTTTATGTCGGGTGTCCAGTTCTGCAGGATGCTTAAAGGAGTTTACTTCCCTTGCTCTAAGCCAGCTCTGCTTTGGGGAATTCAGATGGTGGATGACTTTGTCTTTTCCTTTTTTTTATCTTCCCTCTGTCCTTGCAACGGTTTTCAGGTCTCCACTTCTTGCCTTGTTAATTTTGAACCTTAGTGGGGCAGATATTGGCTTTCTGCCCACTCTGGGAAGTTTATACTTTCTCTTGGCCCCAACTCATTATCTTCTCTTCTGAGGTTGGTAAGACCCAAGTGGCTGCATCAAATGCCTGTTTTGTTCTATTTTCCTATATTTTTTCCTATTTTTCTACTTTCCATGATGCCTCAAACTATAAGTGAGCATTCATCTCCAATCTCTCTAATCCTCCGCATGGTGACTTCATGATTTGCACTGATTTGTGATATTCAGGCAGTGTAAACTTAAATGGTGGTAGTGATTTTGTTTTTTGTTTTTTTTTTCTGGAGGAACTAACAGCCCCACTACGGAGATATTTTAAAGGCTTCTCTAATGGCAAGTGTTGTACCCATAAAAAAAACCTGTGACTCTTCTTCTGCAGGAAGTAGTGCAATAGTAACCAAATATAAGATGATGTAGTACTCAAACCCTGAAGCTGTCCAGGCTTAGAGTGCCTAATGATTGAGGTTTAAACCATAATGTCGTTCTTTCTCTTTTGGCCAGTGAAGCAGCTGGGGGAGTGTTGCCAGTGTCAGTCCCAAGGGTCAATGATAGCAGTACTGCTTGCTTTATGGCAAAACATTGAATTGCCTCTCTGCCACCCAAGCTTTTTTTCCCTCCACAGATATTTGATCACTGGTTTGAATTCAAAGTATTTAGGCCTGTCTCAAAATCCCTTTATGACAGGGCCTTCTGCCCTTCCCGGAAACTCTGGTGGGGAGCTGACACTGTCTGTTTGACCTTCTGTATCCTCAAACAATGGGGGGAGGCTGGCTTCACTGCAGAGTAAATCCCAAAGACTGCTCTAACTTGCTGGGCTCTCATTTTTAGATGTTTTGGTATCTGTGTTGCTTGTGTTCTCATCAGTGTTTACAAGCAGAATTGCTGTCCCCAAAGAAGTGCATTATATTGGGTTGTGTGCGATGCTGCATCACCCTGACATCTGCACTAGCTTGTCAGAGCTGGCTTGGGTATTTCTAGACGAAGCAATGTGCCCAGAGGGTGTTCTTGGGTTCCCATGGGAATTTTTTCTATGGAAGATAGACTATGAAACGAGTGGCATCTGGAGAGGATAAGAATTCCCTGCAGCATGTCTTGGAGGTGAACTGCATCTTTCTCTCTCATTCTAATCTTACAGAGCATCCTGCTTACTGGGATCCTGTGGTGTCTTGGTATGACTGCTCCAATGCATCTTGCAATATAGGACAGATATATTGAAAAACACATCATTATAATGTGCTCTGTGTGTTGTGCAGGGATCTCTTGTGGGCCTGCCCCTCTTCCTTGCAGTCTGGGGATCATCTCTGCTAGATTGTGTAGGAACAGACTATTGCCTATAACATCAAAGGAGGTATCCAATAAAATAGTACATTAGGAACAGATGCATATTTTGATTCTAGTTCTTTTTGCTTTAGCTACAAATGAATCTGTGAACACAATTCTCATCTATGAACTCTGACAAATTCTGCAACCCAATTATGAAATGTGTTTCTTTGTGCTTGGACAGGGTAACTGCTTTTTTTCCTACTACTGGGACTGAACTGCCCCTGACTCCAAGCATTTCCAGAAGAATGGTATAAATAGTAGTGTCAGAAGAGACTTACAACCCGAGGTATATAGCTGTTGATCTCCTCTGACAGTGGTGTGCATGACAAGTAACTTGAGTTCAGGTCAATAGGTGTGATCTATAGGTAAAGCCTATAGCATCCTGTCTGCACAAAACACCTGAAGCTGGAGTCTTGCACTCTTCATTCAACATTTTTCTAGAAAAAGAATTACTAAAGAGCAGTTAAACACCATATTTCTGGATTATCTTTAATTAGCACAGAGGTAAGGCACTGTTTTCCTTTGCTGTTTGCTGATTATGCCACAACCAATCTTTACTAGTTTTCAGATGGAGCAATTATCTCCTGTTAGGGATTCTCTGCTCCTAGTGTCTTGCCAATTAGATACAGCCTTTAGCCATGTTCACTAATTTTGTCTGAAGTGAGCCTTAACTTGCAAATATTGGTTTTGATATTTTTTTATGAAAAAATTGTTGTCTAACAGAGATGTGGATTTTCTTGGAGACGTATCTGGTGATTCTCTTAATCTTTGGGAATCTGAAATCTGGTGCAGACTGAATTTGAGTTGAGCTGATTTTCCTTCACTTAAAGTGTTGATTTAAACTTCTGAACTTATATGCACTTAAACACAAATTAGCTGTAACTGTCTCTGAGCTTGGAGTCTTAGGTAAGTCTTCAGAAAAGACTATTTGTTTCCTTTTCTGACCCTTACACTTTGCTTGTACAGTGTTTGTGTAAAAATGCAGGTGGAGACTCTGATCTTCAACAGAGAAGTTGAAGATCAGAGTCACACTCATGCAGTGTGAGTCTTGTGTGTGACCATTAATTTACTCCAACCTTAGGTAAACTCAGGACCACTGAGACAATATTTTCCTCTGGTCACACTGAAGAGGAGGGTGATGCTGCAATTGCTGGCAGTGCGATGAGGCTGGGCCAGTGGCTGAGCAGCTGTGCTGTGATTTTTACTTACCATAGTCGTTTCTGCAATCGAACCAAAGCTGTTGATGAAAATGTTGCAGCTGACGTTCACTGGTGGGCCTGCATGACAAATACAGATTGGAACAGCCGTTCATCTTGTGCTTATAAGACAAAGTATTTCCACTCTGTGGTATTAAAACCTGTTGTGGGAGCAGAGTGACTGAGGGGTGAGTATAGTTATAAGGTCTGGATGGACCTGGCCTAGTCTAGTCTTGGTTCCGATGCCAGTTAGACATCAGACAATGCTCTTGTTTCGCCTCTCTTCCCCGGTTTGGGAGAGTGTTTATATTGCTTTTCTGTGAACTCTTTCGATGAAAAGAAATAGATCACAACCAGGCAGGACGACCTTCTAGGTATCTCAGTGTTGCTGCATGGGTGCCAAGCTCACCTTGAACGTGATAGCAATGAATCCTGGAAAAGAACCGAGACTCTGTTGACAGGCTTTCTTGTTTAGAGCTTTACACTTCTAAAGTACTCGTTTTAAACGAGTGATGCATCTAAATGTTGCTGAACCTAGGACCGTAGGCTCCCTACGGAGCCGGTGCAGGACTAAGCAGAGTGTGCTGCAGGGATCAGGCTGGGTAAAGGAGCAAGTACCCCGTGTGATAATGGTGGTGTCTGCTAAGGCTCACAGCTGGGCAGGAGGCTTCAGGGCTCTGCCAGCAGAAAATCTCCAGCCGTCCTCTTTTGGGAGAGGGTCCTCCCAGACTTTGGGCCATGACTTTCCTGGGCTTTACTTGCTTTGACTGAAGCTTTGCTTAGCCTGCTTATACTAGAAACGTTAAGGGGCCAGTGAAGGAGGGGAGTAAGGGTTAAGGGATGAAAAGATTGTGGTTAGAGAGAGGGTATGGGGGATCTGTCTGTTCTGTGGCACTAGTGCCCAGTGGTATCAGCATGACTGAATGTGGATCGCAATATTGTCTGGTAAATTTGAAGTGGAAAAGTTGCATTTGCACTGAGGGAGGTGCCAGGAGCTGCAGTTCAGCACAAAGCAAAAAGCTGGAGAACATTTTGGAACCAGAGCCGTGTTTAGTGCCTGGCAAACCAGCGACTTGCCCATGTATAATGAGAGGATTTCTGTAGAGCCTTAACAGGGGGAGGGGGGAAGCGGAGGGGGCCCCTGGGACCTGGTGCTGCCCAGTGCGTGGTGGGGAAGGGCAGCCCAGGCAGAGAGCAGAGGAACCTCCCCAGGAACCAAGGTCCCCCTTTAACATTGGCAGAATTAATCTCGTATCATCTCTGTGACAGATGCTTCTGGGAAGATAAGATCTGGGAAGTGGCAAGTGTGAATTTTTTTAGATTATTCCCCCATCCTTCATGGGGACAAGGATGGTGTCTGCATTTCAAACGCTGCCTGATGGCTCAGCCTTGCTCGGGGAGTAATGCTTGTCTGTTAAGGCCACATCTGCAGTCTGGCAGCTGCTGCAAGATGAAATACTGGGGGGAGGGATGGCTTGAATGAGAGGCTTGTGCCTCTCACCAGTGCAAGCTTCCTCCTGTGTGGAAATTAATGGAATTTCCTGATTACTAAGTAACATCTGGAGCTTGGTTTGCTTCTCTTCATTTCCCTTTCCTCCTCTCCTGCTTCAGCCTCTTCCAAAGCTTTGTGCCTGTTCTCTGCGGGAGTGGGATTGCAGCCACGTAAGAGTAACGCGCTCTATAGCTGGGATTTTCCCGGTACGAGTCCCAGGCAACCCCAGCAGGCTCCTGTCTGACCAGGCAGCCCTTTGCCGGCCCGGCAGCAGCTCACATACGGCTCAATCAGTGCAGCTCCTCCTCCAGGCTGTTAAGCACAGGCACGGGCTAAAATATCAGGTACAAAGGGGTG
>NW_010517041.1:17122-18164 GCF_000687285.1 Phaethon lepturus | reverse complement strand
CCCGCCCCAGCAACCCTTCTTATCCAACAGGCTTATGAAGTTTATCCAGCAGCTGAAAGCACACATTTGATCAGGCTTTAGCAATTGTTTTACACCTTCCGTGTCCCGGTTGAGCTCAGGAGTAACAGTTTTCTTCTTTGGATCCATCTCACGGCTGTATGGAAGGTCCGTGTGCGTGTGATTCCCCTCCCAGAGGGCACAGCACACACGAAATGCAGAGCTGACCTCCTGCATGACTTCATGTGCTCACGCCTCTGACATGCCTGGAAGACTTTGGCCCTGCTCTTCCTGAGCCTCTGCGGATGTGCTCTGGCGAAGCTGAGCTCGGCCCAGTGCGTGTGAAGGTGACTGTTCCTTGAGGCAGCCCAGCTCTTGTTGAGGTGCTGTGCTCTTCCCATGGTGTTCAAGGGCAGCGTGGGCACTCTGCAGGTGTTGTGTATGTTGGGTGTTTTAGCTTGTGTGAGGCTCTAGAAACTGCCCTGCCTACCACTGAAACATGCCACCTCTGCAGTGGGATGCAGCTGTGGAGGACTATAGTTTTTCAGTGGCGGGGTGAAGGGTACAGCCTGGATCAGCGGCCCCTTGTCCCACCTGCCAGGCTCAGCCCTGTCCCTGCCTGCATTACTGACTTCGTCTTCCAGCTTAAACCAAAGCCCAAATGCTTCCTTCTTGTCCTCAGAATGTGAATCCCCAGATAAGTCCAGACTTTACAGCACTTATGGAAAAGGTGCAACCTTCTTTTTGTTAATCTTCCCCTCCCCAAAAATCAATCTGATGTGGGTCTTTAGTATTATTTTTCACTTACATCTAAGCCATTAAAATGCCCTTATGAGTTACTGCAGTTAATTTAAATGACATGCTTTGAGAGCTACAACCCCAAGCTCTGTAAAAACACCTCCTATGCCTCCCATATAAATTGGAGCCTGATTTATGTATGGGAGGCTAAGCCAGCAAAACTGCCCCGTGGGGAAGGTGTAGTTCATTGAAATAAAACTGAAATTAAATTAACTCAAATAAAAATGCAATACAGCTGCCTTCAGCA
>NW_010517041.1:2755-17106 GCF_000687285.1 Phaethon lepturus | reverse complement strand
GATAATGTATACATTTCATTAAATATTAAAGTTTAATTTCTTTTGTGTGTGCATAATTTAGTGGTAGGCAGGTTTACAGGGTGTTTTTTTAACTCTCTCTGATTTGGATAAAAACAGCAGTGTTTTCTGTTGCCTAATTGATTACTAGGACATAAGCTTCCCACCCACCTTTGTGTTTAAAAGCCCAGCATAGAGCTTATTGCTTGAAGCTGGACGGCAGGTGCTGTCACCATGATTAATGGGTCCTGGGAGCCCTGTGTTAGCATTGCCAGGGGCTCTTGGGGCAAAGCGGAATTGGTGGTAGGAAACAACAGAAGCAAATGAAACCAGCTTTGAAGAGGGGGCTGAGAAAGTGGCTGAGAGGGGGCAGGTCCTGCTTTATCTCTGGGTATGAGTCAAGGGCAAATAGCTCTGGGGAAGTGAGCTCAGTTAAAAAGAAAACAAATCCGACAAACTCCCCCCTCGCCTTGTTTGAGTTGTTTTGAGGAGGAAAGAAAGATGTTCTGTGGCCTCTTCCAAGGCCTGCTTCAGTGTTGCTTGGCTGCCAGTGAGCATAGGGTGAACTGGGGAAATCAGGTGTGAGATAAAGCTGTTGCGATGGGGCTGTGTTGGGCACTAGCTTGAGAGCCCCTCTGCTATGGGGGGACAGCGATGGGTCAGAGCTGCCCCTGGCATCTCACTGAATTCCTCGGGAGCTGATGGGAGAGACTCCTCTTGACTTCAGTGGGTTTAAGAGGGGAGCGTTACCCACTATTAGAAAGTACTGTGGGCAGTGACTTAAGGGGAAAGGAAAGTTGAAGTTTTTATCCTAATCTGATGTTCAGGTCCCTGCCAGTCACTACTTGGTTTGGCAGGATCCCTGATCCCTCTATATCTTGATATTGAAGTGCTTCCTGCATGTAAAGGTATTAGAAGGTTGTTTCCATTCTGAGTGGAAATCAGATACCTTTTCAGACATCTACAAGGCATCTGGGTGCCAAATCTCCCATTATAATACATATTTCATATGAACATAAAGATTGTTCATATTCCATATACAATTAGGGAGGCATTAATGAGGATCGCATGCAGTTTTCAGTCCCAAAATGAAACAAAGACACAAAAGCAGAGGTTTTGCATACCTTTAAAATTTGGCCTGATCCTGGCATCGTATCCTGAAGTTCGCCCCATCAATTTATCCAAGAAATCGGAAGGAGACATGGGTTTGGGGGCAGATCGTGCTGCTGCTTCAGCTTCTTTGGAGGCTGCCAGGCTGTGTGAGTAGAAAGAGGAGGTTTTGGTATATATCCCATACTGGGGAGGATTTGGGGTCCAGAAACAGAGGAGTCAGCATCTCTGTTCTGCTGTGAGGGAGCTTGGGTACCTGTGTGAGTTCCTAATGAGGCTAGTCTCTGCTAATTTGTTTGCCCAGCCCAAACATCTCTGAATACAAAATCCCAGCTGCCACCGAAGTAGAATGAGAGATGATGAGTGGAGAAAATCCTTTTGTGAGTTTAGGTATAGTTCCTTGGCATACCACTAAATTATACAAATGTGAACTCTGGCACTGAGCTCCGCAGGAAAAATACACTCTGAGATTAGCCTTGGGCAGCAATTACTGCTTAATTACATGGCAAATAGCAAGGAACATATTTAGTACTCTGACAGTCTAATTTTCCAAAAGGCAGGTAGGATCAGAGCAATCTGGAATTCCAGGCTTAAATGAGTGTCATGTGATTGCATAACTCCTGCAGAGCCTTTGGGACTGTAGAGGATAGATGTATCTTTACTTCCCACTTGCTGGTCAATCCAGCATTTGCTGTTGGTACCTGCAATGCAGGCATCTGCGTTCAATACAGCAACATGGTTTCTGGACTGGGAGGTGTCTGGAGTATGATCCTGAAGTGAAACTCATGTTGGGCTGAGGGTGAAAGGAAATGAAATATTTTTGGGACCTGTATGGTCTCTGGAGGAGAGAGATTTTTCATCTTCTACAGATCTTCTACAGTATTTTTACTCTAAGGCTGGTGATGTGCCTTCTGACTCTGTGGGAGTCCACAAGATCTGCAGGGTGATGTTTTGAGCTTAGGAAGTCTCTGTTGTTGCCATCTATGTGGGAACAAGTGTCCCCTGGTACTAGGTGCTCATTTTCAACTTTGCAGGAAAGTTTGATTTCTAAGATAGGAATAGATATTATTCAGTTCCTTCCCTATGGTTGTTTGGCTTCTACTTGAACACAGATCTGCTCCCAGGCTGAAAGTGTAGTGTAAAATTGTCTAGATTAGCAAAAAAAACCCCAAAACCCCATTGGTGACATGCAATGTGCAAGAGCTGTCTCTGCCTGCGATGTCAGATGCCTGAGGCTGGTTAAAGCCTATGGGCAGTATTGCAATGCAAATGTATAATAAGCCAAAGCAAGCTGCTTAGGAGGAAGAGGGGCTCATTGCTTAACCCTTTGCAAAACTTTGGAATTTTTTTAAGTACCCACCGTCTTTCAGAAGAGTAGTACTAAAATACTGACACAAGATCTATTGGGAAGAATTTAAGGACAGTCAGTACGTACAGCATTAATGTGACCCAGCCTTGAAAGACCTGTTCATACAATGCAAGTTTGAGCTGAGACTCCAAAGACACAAATGTTATCTAGACAAGGCCTTGACAAGAGCATTTTGAACCATCAGGTTCCATGTGACTTAAACTTATGGGATTCAAAAAGTCTTGAGTGCCATGATTTCCAAATTGGGATTTTGTGGTAACCTGTATTGCACTGACTCTCTCCTCTAGTGTTAGGAGTGATAGCTTGATGAGTCTTGGTCTTCAATCCTGCAAACTCGTAACTGCAATCTGGCTTCTTTTGCAAGCTGCCACTGTATTGGCACTCTAATTACTAGCCTGTTTTTAACTGTTAAAAATTGTTTAATTTCTGCAATGAAGAAGGGAGATGAATTCCAGATCACTTCCAGTGAGAGTCTAAAACTAGGATTTCATTCACCCTTTATATATTCACAATCCACTTCCACACTGGACCTTATCTGAACTGGCTGATGCACACTCATGCTTGGAAGTGATCTGACAGGGTGTGGATCTAGATTTTGCTATAGCCAGGTGCCATTTCTTGTCTTGTCCCCATCTCTACTCTAAGAAACCATGCAAAGCCAAACCAGTGTGTTTCAGGGGTTAAATGGGGTTGGAGAATAGGTGATGGGGTTGTTTTTTTTTTTTCTTTTAGAAGGAAAACAACAGATGCAATTGATTTGCAAACTTGGAGGAAGAAAGCTGGGAGTGGGAGGACAGTCAATACTAGTCTCCACTACTGCATTCCAATAGAGCGTCTGCATGGCAATGAGTCTAGAGAAAAGATTTCAATTAAGCAGCAAATGACTCGGTAACCAAAGATTCCTGCCACTTCAGCAGCAAGATGCCAGATAGTGCAATATGCTGATTTCTTCTCATTAACTGTAGACTGTAGGAAGTATATGGGAGTGGAAAAGTAGGGGGCTGGGGCAGAGGGGAAGAGGTAATACACATCTAATAAGCTTTAAGTGCGAAAAGATAATTAGAGACTACAGTTCCCCTGGTGTTAATTTTTTTAAAAAATGAGCTGAAAAGGCACAGAAATCAGTGTTCAGCTTTCAGTAAATATGTTGCGGAAGCCCGTGCTGAATATGTTCACTTCCAATGAGTGAGCCTGCTGGTATTTCTTGGATGCCATTTTCTGATTCTTTCTGCTTCAAATTGCAAGTAAATTAACTTCATGGGCTTGCTCCTCCATGGAAGGAGCCTTGTCTCAGGTGAGACCTTGTTGCTCTCTACAACTACCTGAAAGGAGGTTGTAGCAAGGTGGGTGTCGGTCTCTTCTCCCAAGTAACTAGTGATAGGACAATAGTAAACATCCTCAAGTTGTGCCAGGGAAGTTTAGATTAGATATTAGGAAAAATTTCTCCACTGAAAGGGTTGTCAAGCAGCAGGCTGCCCAGGGAAGTGGTTGTGTCACCATCCCTGCAGGTATTTGAGAGGCATAGATGTGGTGCTTAGGGACATGGTTTAGTGGTGGACTTGGCAGTGCTAGGTTAACAGTTGGACTTGATGATCTTAAAGATCTTTTCCAACCTAAACAATTCTATGATATATCTAAGACAAATGATTCCCACAACCGTCTGAGAGAGGACCATCTTCTCACAGCCCTACTGCTTTCTGCAACTTCATGACCATCCCTATGAGTTTCTGTGAGCACATTTGGGTATGTGCTGAAACTGTCAAATGTGGTTTCATGCTTCCTGGTGTGTGTTTTAGAAGCTCTGTTTGGCTGCTGTGTGCTGTTACCCAGGTGACCCAGGAATGATGAGCTCTGAGTTTCTTCTGGTTTTGTCACTATGTGTTCCCCTAAAACTATCTGGTAACAACTTCCCTTCTAGACTTGACAAGAACAGGCGAGGGAGCAGGGGATGCGGGAATAGCAAAGCCTTTCCAGCAGCAGGCAGATGTGTCTACTCTCTAGCTCAGAAGTAATGGTAGAAAACAGCACTGGGAGCTACAGAGAGGCTGGCCCACCCCACCATGCTTTGGAGGGATGGACTGCATCTAACAACCCTGAAATGGTCACTCTGGTTGTGACAGTTGAGCTTTGCTATGGCAGTTTAGCTCAGGCAGCACCCAAAAAAGCTATCAGCTGCTGCTCTCTTCCAAGTCTGCCTTGGCCAGTGCTGTGCGCTGCCTTGGGGCCTTTCTAGAATTTTCTCCACTCTTTAGTTCTTACAAAGGCACTCTTGAAAGTCCTGGAGGACTGTTTGTCTCCTGGCTCAGCAGAGACAAGGGGAGGGAAATTGCTAATTGATTTGAAAATTATTGATGATAGAGGAGAATTGGAAATTTATGGTGTGTTGTTGTTCAGAGAGAACTTTTACTCTCCAAATAAACAAAAACAGGTAACAAAAACACCAGAGATGTAGTTTGCATCGGTGCAAGAGTGTTGTCTGAGCCGAGAGTGTCTTGCTGCATTTCAATAGCAGCCAGACAGCGGCTTATCTTATTTACGCTGGTGTAATCCCTAGTGGATCTGGCTGAGAAAGTGCCATTAGGCAATCATCACAGCAACAACAATGGAAAGCATCTCTTCAAAGGGTCGATGAACTAGCATAATCTTCTGTGGTATTAACACTGGCATGTAAGCAACACCGCCAAGTCCCTATGAGGTCCAGCCCACCAGCAAGAATGTGAAGGTGGAAGCTGGTGGAGGTGAACAGCCCAGGTATATATATCCTGCTCAGGATACCTAAGAATTGCATTGCTTAAAATGGAGCAGTCAGGCTTTGCAGGACGCCTGTTAGTGGTTTTTGCCAGCATGTACAGGCACTGTTTGCCCTGTCTGCATTATTTTGTTTTGGCTAAACAGATGATATATTCTTATAAAAAGTTATTTGGTTTAGAAAGTGGCTCTTCTGCAGTCTGGATGTGTCAACTTGCTTGGTTCCCAGCTCCCCGGCTGGCTGTTTCCTCCTCCCATTTGCATGGCCCTTGTACAACATTTTCATGCTTTTTTTGGCTGTGCCTATGGTTGTCCATCTAATTAAGTCCAGCATCACAAACTGCCCTGTTCTGGTTGAATGCTGATACTGAGAAATATCAATTTTTTTTTTTTGCAAAGAAGAGAGATGAAGGAATTTAATTAGCACAGGGCCTCTATTCCCCTGTCAAATAATTTAATTGTTAATCATTAATTCTGAGAGCAAAAAATAATGTCTGGCAGCAGAAACAAACTGTTGCAAAACAAGTGTTTGCAGAGGAAATATCTTTGCGATGTGTGGAAGGCTCAGGTCCCTGTGAAGGTAAACTGGTGTAACACCAGTGGCTCAAGAGAACAGCACTGAGTTTATTCTTCTGGTTGGGTGAGCTGCAGGTTGGGGAAGTAGAAGATACCTGGTCACTTACCCTGGCTCAGTGCTGCTCGGCAAAGGTTTCTCAAGTGGTTGGTTTGTTTTTGAAATGCAGTACAAGCCAGAAAGCTTGGCAGGGATGTGTTCGGAGTAGTGAGATCATTGAGAGAGGCTGAGGTGACCAGTGTGTTTCCTGCACTACCTTCAAAGCCAGGCCTCTGTAGAGCAGTGTGGGGTCTTGAGGACACAGGAGAATTTATCAGCTTAGTTTTATTGACCCCGGCAGGCTCTGAGAGGTGTGGTCACAAAGAGAACATCAGACAGTTGGGTGCAGAAACACATCATGTCATCCATGATTAGCGTTATCCATGGTGAGTCTCCTCCGCTCTGCTTGCCTGGGTTTCCTGAACCATCTCCCTGGTCCCTGAGATGGTGCCTCTTGGGCACAGAGGCCCCTGAGCAGGGACTGGAGCTCAGCAGCAGAGCCCAGCCTGCACTCGGCCTCTGCTGATGCTGTCTCCATCTTGTCCTCAGCAGCCGGAGGGAGGAAGGACAGACGAGAGACTTTTTCCTGGTGAAAAGGAAAAGGGACAGCCCTAAACTCTGTACCCAGACTGTTATTTCTGACTGCACATCAGCGTGTTATCTTGAGGAAAATGCTGCCAGATGCTGGCCTGGGAAGGCTTGGCAGACACTGCAAGCAGACTTTTTTAATGATTATATTTACTATCAAAATGAATAGCACAATCAATATTGATATGCAATTCAATTAAAAAGGATGAAACTCATTGCCTGCATGTTTTTTTGTCACATTGTCTGAATTCCTGGCCTACAGCAGTAGAGGTGGTCAGGATAAGAGAATAGTGGAGGGGTGTGGGGAGAAGAGAGCTCCCATTCTTTATTTTTGGCATGCCATGGTGCAGAGTAGAAAGAGCGAGTGTTACGGATGTGCTGATTGCCATCCATGTGGTCATGCTCAACTGCTGGTGGTTACGGTCCATGCAGCATGGATGTGAGTGTGCTGCAGGGATGAATGTGCAAAGTTGATTCTCTGAGGTGGGGAGGAAATTTGGGGTTGGTTGGTTTCTTAATTCAGCTGAGATCTTATGCAACAGAAGCATGGAGCAGACCTGGATCTTGGGCCAGGATAGGAAAATAGTTGTGTACGGTGAGCCTGGTGAAATATGGAATTAGAGAACCTGTGAGAAAGGAGATTTCACTCTGAGAAAGAAATGGGCAATAAGCTGTTATTTATCCCGATTCATGGGGAAGGAGGGAGACGGGAAAGAAAAAGTTAGGCTTGTAAAATGTTGCTGTGTCTCTGTCCTGGATAGTTGTGCTCTGCTGTGAGCTGTTTAAACCAATTCTAGGTTTAGCACCAGAAGTAACTGCATTGCAGTAGTTGCAGGATGTAATCAGTTAAAGTTTTAACCCAAAGGATCCCAAAACACTCTCAAAGATCCTGCGGGACATGTTACCACTAGTCTCTGTTGCTGTACAGGAGGAGAGGAGCTGGGGGGGGCCTTTTCCATGGGCCTCAGGGAATTAACCCTCTGTGATCATTTCCATACAGTGAAAGCTGCAACAGCTTTACTGGAGTGAGAAAATTTTTTTCTTCAGATTGCAGTATTCTGATGTCTTTGTGTTCCACTGCCACGTTCCTGCAGCCCACGGCTCCTATGCCATATGGCAAAGCACCCTGTCTAGCACTATAAAACATCCCAATTACACTGATTAACTCTATGGAAAGACACCAGCACTTGGAACAATTGCTGATGCTGCCCGGACAGAGCAATGAGAAAATAAAAAATGACTAGACAATCGGCTGGGGAGGTGTAGAAATCTGCACATTGTATATAGTTGAGATGGGAAGAGCACAGGGAGACCAACAAATTGCATGGGAATAGCACTTAGTTGTGTGCAAGGTTCCTGGTCTTACAAGACTGTTGTTCAAACTCTCATATGTTGCGCGGTCACTCTTGCTTATCGCATATTAAAAAAGGAAGTGTGCGTTAAATTCAGCTTTGAGCCATGGGCGTTCTCTCTAGTGACTAATCCCTTTTCCAGAAGCATCTACAGTTCTTAGAGCAGAAGTAGTGGCTTTCTGGAGATGTATGATCCTAAGCTGATGAGACAGGTTTGAAAACATAACTCAACAATGGAGAAGCACAAATCAATGCTCAGGTTTTAATCACTTGTGAAATAAATCCAGCAGACACCACTGTTGACTCTTACATGTGCATATACTGAAAGGTCTTAAAGTTATAATTGCATTTTCCACTGAAAAAAAACAAAGGAGAAAAATCCCTGCAAACACAAAAGCATGTGTCTAGCTTCACACACTGAATATTCCCTTTAAAGTCAGGGGGGCTAGTCAGATATTTAAAGTCATGCATAAACAGCCTTCCTGAATGCAGTAAATCAAGGGGGGAAAATGTCTTTACAAGATAAGGCTTCATATTCTAGGTAACAATATTCTCTTCACTGATGTGCTCTTGATTTAATGTTTGGATGGAGGGCTGCGGTGGGAACCTCAATTGACGTCAGAAGGTTTTAGATCACAGACCAGACAAGTGTCAGAGAATTACGAGAAATCGCGGATGCTCTTCTATCTATAGCTCTGCAGTTGCGCTATCAGTCATGTTTTCATCAGTTCAAATAGCTTGCTACGGCAGCTTTTTAAAAATTAGTTTTAGTTTAAGGATTTATGCTGCTTGTTGATTGGATAAGAATATTGTAACAGCTTTTTTTGATAAATCAGAGGTGGTATGAATAGAATTCTTCTTTTAAAAGAAGAGGTATAACATGCAGTGCAGAGTGGTGGTGGGTTTTATCTTCTGAAACTTTCTGCTACAGAACCCTTGAAAAGGCCTCCTGCGCTAACATGCGTAACCTACCTACAAAATTGTGGGTCCCACAGTAAAACTGGGGCTCTCTGTGTTTTGTACTGTATAAAACGAGTTGCGTGATAAGAGAGCTGATTTTGCTTTTTTCTAATGGAATAAGTTGTTGTCATTGCAATGCAAATACCCTGCTGGAGATGAATGTTTCTTCTGTGCTGTCTGTGATTCCTGGTGTGATTTACCAGTTTATTCATGAACTATAATGAAATGTAACTCCTGGAATGAACAGCTAAGCTCTGGGTCCCCTGCCTGGGATCGTCCTTCCCCTCCCCACCTTGGCTGCCCTCTGACTTTGGTATTTTGGTCTTTTCAGCTCCCTGACAAAAACCCCATCTTCTCAACCCTGGCAGTGCTGTGGGGCCCGCGTTGGCGCAGGGGAGCGTGTCGTGTTCGATGAGGCTTGTGCTTTATCAGCCACGCTGCTGCGAGGTGACTGCTAAGCCCATAGCTCTGTGTCAGGGTGTGATGGATGGGGCTGGAAGCTGGAGGATGCTTGTGATCCTTAGGCACATGGGGTGGCAGGGGAGGTGGGCTGCACGCATTTGGATTTGTAAATCAGGTCTTGGGAGCTCTGGTGCAGGAAGAAGACCTGTGTGTGTGTGTGGATATGCCAGGAGCTGTTGCCCGGCTCAACAGTGCTTCCAGAGGGTAAAAGCAGTGGGAATGAACAGCGAGACAAGACTGTAAAGATACCCCACGAAAAGTCACCTTTTTGTCTACAGTCTGTCTTTGCAGTTCTTACAAGATAGGAAAAGGCTGCCTCACCCGGGAATTCAGAGCATCTTGCTTCCCTGCTCCCAGCTGCAGTAATACACGTGGTGTGCAGATCCTGCTGTGGTGGGGGACCTGACCCATTTCATGCGGGGGCTCTTGGCACCAACAAGGACATTTAGAGCTAAGGATGTTTTTAAAGGGTGCTGGTAACAACAGATCCTCATATGCTTTCAGGTTTTATACTTCCTCCATAAAAGAAGGGAGGAGGGGCCTGTGCTTGGGGCTTTGTACGAAGCATCTTTTTACTTGCATTGTCTGGAAAAAAAACTCAGAGGAAATTGGGTAAAGGTGAGAAGTGATGAATTTTGTTGAATTTTCTGCATGATTCCTGGCTCAGCTGCATTTTGCTGTTGAACAAGACGTGTGCGATAGTGGTCCAGTCCACCACTGATCCCACTTCTGACGCTATTTATTGACTTGTCTGTGTGTTCCAGCCCTGCTGGGGCTGGGGGACAGGAGCCGTATTCTGGGCGAGTGGTCGTAGGGGCAGGCATCGCTCGCAGGGCAGGCGCGTGGGGGGAGCTGCTGTCGGCAGCTTTCGTCTGAAGGCGGTGTGTGCGATGATTGATTGCACTGCAAGGCCTGCTGTGTTCCATGCATGCGACGCTCCTGGTCTTGGCAACCTCCTGGTAGGTTTTTTTTCCCCTCTTCACCCACCCTGCAATGAAGCACTGATAAAAACAAGAGCATTCCCTGGCTATCTGCTAAGGCATTTGGTTTGTTTTTTGTCATTTTTTTTGTTGTCTTAGTGGGCTGTGAGCCACAGTGGAAAGATAAAGAGGGAGAAATCAAAAAGAAAGCAGGTGTAAAAGTGTATTCTTTTGTTTCCCCCTCCCTCTCAAAATCCAATTTTTGTGGGGTTTGGTAAATTAAGATTTCTCCTGCTTTTCTCAGCTGGCATTTAGATCCAGCAGAGATGTATTTACAGGATGCCAACTGTGTCTATGTACCAGCCAGATGTGGTGCAGTCCCCAAATCAGCAGCTTAACATGGTGCGTTATATGGATGAAATAATTGCCTGCATAATGGGGAGTGCTCAGCGCGTGTAAATGACGGGTGCATCTGTCTCTCTCTATTTCTGTTCTCTGCAGGCCCTCTCTGTGCTTTGGCCTTACCGAGGGGCCAAAAACTGTATTTCTGTTTTTTCAGTTTCTGTGCATCAGTCTCCTGAAGTATCAGTAGAGATTTAGGAGCAGCTTTGAGGTGTGTGTCTGATCCGTAGCATCAGTTTGATCAACATATGCAGACCTCTGGGACCAGATCAGCTAGAGCACATCAGCAGTTGCCCAAGAGGTTGAGAGGGCTACCTTGTTTTGCACCGACCAATTCATCTTGGCTAAGACATATCAATGTAAACCATCTCCCCTCAAAAGAAACGGTCTCTGTCTGGCTTTGTAAACACAAATGTAAATAGTTTGGATAATTTGGGGGAAGGCTGAGAGAAATAGAGGTGATTTTTTTCTTTTTATTTGCTGCTTTAAGGGTAACTGACCTGCTGAATTAGCAGTATTTCATTACGCTGAGTGCAATGTAAAAGTTGCTCTTTTCTGGGCAGTGCAAGTAGATCTGGAACACAGCAACCAGACAGACTGGTGTTGAGAAGCTCGGTCATGGCTGCTAACAAACCTTCTGGTGGCTTGCACTGGAGCAGCAGGACGAATTCCTGTTTCTCTCACTCCTTCCTTTTTGCTCCATTTATCCCAAGTTGTTTTTTTCAAGACTAAAATTATCAAAAGTGCTTGGAATGTTTTTTTAATCACAAAATTGAATTCAACCATCGTGGGGAGGGTATGCTGGAATGACTTTTTTTAGAATGTGAAATAATATGATGAGCCATTTTTTTCTTGAAAGGTGTGAGGTACACAAGTGTAACCATACTTCATAAGAATAGAAATCGTTGTGCTCTTTGATAGACAAAGGTCAACAGAAAGTATACGAGGTAACAATAGCAAATCAAAAGGGTAATTTACTGAAAATAGTGGAACCCTGATTTAATGTGCCACAACAGCGAGAGCCGATACAGGCAAACAAAACAGAAGTCAAAATGTGTTATCAGCCTATCTGCTGTCTTAATACCAGTCACTTTGGGATTCTTGGAAGAGCTCCAGGTTATAGAAAATGAGCAAGTGAAACTTAGTGAATAGATTTAGATTTGACATATTTAAAAGTTGTGGTTTTGATTTGGATGTTGTGATTTATTTTTTTAAAACTTTTGTCTTTCATCAATACCTAAATTGCAATTATATTCATTAGGTGGTCTGACATCTTGTTCCCAATACTGAAATTTGGAGAGCCCTTCTAACCTACATGCTAGGATGAAATGAGAACAGACTCCTCTGCTGGTTTTCTATCACAGAGGAATAATCACTGGTCAGTGTTGGGATAATAAAGTAATTTAATTTTGGACATTAACATCTTCATTCAGGTGTTGGGCTCCTTTTCTATCCAGGTCAGCTCATGAGCATTTGGCAAGATGAATTTTGTAAACCAACACGGAAAGTGCTTGCTCAAGATCAGGGGAATTGCAGTGTGCTGTTGCTTACAAGTGCTTTCCTGTTTGACTTGAATCACTTGGTCGGTAGCAGAATGACCTTCTTAGTCTTTAGTCTGTGATATTAAATCTGAGACACTTAGAGTCAGAGGGCCCTTTGCTGACTTGCTTCATACATAAGTCTCTAACACCTCTTTCATGGGAGAAGAGGAATAAGGGGAGACCAAATTCTCATGCCTAAATTCTTCTTGAAGGAAGTCTCTGTAGACAATTCATATGATGCAATGCCCTTACATATAAGGGCAGGATCCTACCATTCCCTCCACATATTGATCTCTTTTCAGAGGCAGCTCCCTTCAGGTATTTGAGCAGTAAATATGTGTTCTGCCAGTGGGATTTGCTGCAGTAGAGGGTAATGTTCAGTGAGAGTCAAGGTGGACAGCCAGTCTATATTACCTAAAATCTGCATAGCACCAGTGCCTCAGAGACAAAGGATATTTTATTAGTGCATGTGAAAAACAGCAACATTTTTTGGCAATGTTTTTGTTAAACAAGGTGGTTATCTATGGTTTTACTGCTCCTTGTATCCAACATGAGGAGAGGGAAATGGTTTTTGCCCAGACATTTCTGGAGCCTTTCTTTTGTTCGGATCTCTCTAAAGAGCAGGTCTGGAGTTAAGGCAGCTGTTTAGAGAGGAATGTTAAGATTAGACTGTTAGAAAATGTTTTGTGTACTTTACGTTGATTTGTCTTAATTGCCTAAAATGCAAGTGAATTGTAATGGATAGATGGAATTGTGTATAAATTCCCTGCAGAAGGCAGAGTCCCAAACATTCTCTGCTTCTACTGCAATGACACCAAGTTAATATTTCTTTGGAATGATTTATAAAGTTTTCTAGTAGAATTGTCTAACTTACCACAGCTTCAAGCCTTGAATAACCCTTTTAGCAGGATCTCTAATAGGGCTATTACAGGTTGCAGACCAAAGAAGCTAAAAAGTGTCCTTAGAGGCATCTAGTCTAAGCCTTTGCCTAAATAATTTTTATTTTGTGGAGGACCTGACAGACTCAGCAGAGGTACAACAGCTCATAAGGCACAACTTTCAGTGTGGTTTTTTTTTTAGTTAGTGTGAGGAAAATAACTACTGAGAACATCTGCTATGTGCTTAGCTCGGGGCTCTGGAAGCCTCTGGTTAGCACTTCATTCTCAGATACCTCTGTAATGCTATCTAGCGCTGCAGAGCTATAGCAAAAAGGTTTGGAGAGAACGTGCACGTTGCTCTCCTTTTTCTTCCCCTGACTTTTGTTGCATTTTCAAGGGGCTGAAATCAGCAGCTCTCCAGTCACTTACTTGTCAAGTCTGTTTTAGGGAAAAGTGTCTGTCTTTCTACAAAGTTGAGGCATCATATTCACAATAGCATCTTTATTGTTTTAAAAATTAGAATCAAAAAGCTCTGTTACTGATAGGAGGGAATAAAAAAAATTTCAGTTAGAGCAATCCAATAGGGTCTGAGGCTGGCAGCAACTTTCAGCCTGTGAATCACTTGGAGCAGTAGCCTTGAATCACTCCTAGCTGACAGACTGCTCTTCTGGAGGGGCCAACTCTGATCTTGATTCAGTGAAGGTCATGCTGCTGATTCCTGGTATACAGAAGTGCAATTAGGGCAAGAATCAGTCCCAAACAATTTAAAAACCTCACAGGAGAGTGTCCAGTTTGGTAAAGTGCCAGTTCTAGGCTATTTTTTTCTCTCCTAACTTTTACAAGGTACATTCCTACCCCCCAGGCTTATGCAGTGGTATTTCTGGACCACTACAGCTATTAGAATGCAATGGTATAGCAGAAAGTTCAGGCAAGATCATCATATGCTAGGGGTAGCTTTTTGTGAATTCCTTCATGCAGAACAACTGAACCAGGGTATGAACATGCAGTGTATGTAGTTAGACTTTGGGAGAATGTTTGTATATGTCTCCACAGATGGAAACAGGACATCTGGAAATCCCTGTGTAAATATTGTCCAACTTATTTTTAGTTTCAAGAAATAACATTTTGCCTTAGAGATATGCGTAAGGAAAAGTTGGTCAAGCAGCCTGTCTGTCAGAAGACCCTTTTCATCTCCCACCCAACCCAGTTTCCATCCCTGCCTCTATCCAGGTTCTCAGTAAATGTCTTAGTCAAGCTAAGTGACTGCAGTCTGAAAAGGCAGGTAGCAAAATGGGAAATGCTCTTCATTAAAGACAGACATGTCAGAATAAGCTGCTTATCGCAAATTCCTTCTAAAACACCCCAACTGTAACAGAAACAAATATCATATTGGCAATACCATAATGTTTGC
>NW_010517041.1:0-2724 GCF_000687285.1 Phaethon lepturus | reverse complement strand
CTCTTTCCCACAGGGTCTTGTTTTTTAAAAGGCTGGCGAAGGACACTTTTGTTAAGCAACAGATCTAGTCTTGTTTCCTGTATTGGCTGTATCTAGTTTTCCTTCATTACTTTGGACTTTTCTTTATTGTTGTGGTATATGTGCTAACAGAGACTAGATTCTCTTCCCAGAGTATTTTTTACAGGCTGACAATAAAGTGTGGTACACCCTGTAATTTAAAGCAATGCATACTTCTATTACAGATTATTGGATTAGCAGCTTGTGGTTTTTTAAATATTATGTATGACTGAGTGCTGGAGTAATTGGCATGCTAAATTTATGAATGACTGTTAATGAATAAAATTTGCTTACTGAAACTGAAATAGCAAAGCTATTCCTGGACCAGAAAGGCTGTTAAATTTTTGGCCTGTGATAAATTGAACATGTAGCACAAATTGGGAGGAAAAAAGAAAAACATTGCTTAGAGTCAGTTCTGAGCAGGAATTGCTGAATTTTTTTCTTGTTTTGAAAATGATTGCAGTACATAAAACAATTTGGTTTCAACATCTCCCCGTAATTGAATTAAAATGCTTTCAAATTTTCTTAAAGGTTAATTTCAGGAAAACTAGACTTCCAGAAACGTGTTTTGTATGCAATATTACATAATTGTGTATAGCATGTCTCATGCATATGGTTATAACTTCTAACACAATTGTTTATACTGTTAGAACCTGAAAGGACTGGTTTATCAAGGCTTTGAATGCGCAGGACTCTAACTGATGTGCTGAGAATCTGTAAGTGCTCACATGTGTCGTGTGATGCATAAGTGTGCATCATACATACTTGTCTTGCTAATCCTGTTTTATCAATTTCTCTTGTTCAGGCAGTTCAGAGGAGAGCTGGTCAGATGCTTTAATGCCAGGGCCATAGGAAACTCAAGTCTGGAAATGCTCTTTTTTTATTTTCCTTTTTTCTTCTAGCTTATTTATGCACAGCATTCCAGAGCATTTATATATTGTTTAATCTCTTTTATTTGTATCTCTATGCTTCAACATTGTTTAACTATTATTGCACATACATATGCTTCCTTTTAGTCCACCCCACTATATTGTGTAGTGCTGCTTTACACTTGTGACTAAGATGAGAAAGGATGGCTCTGAAGTATTGCATATTGTCCATTGGTTTTCAGACAGGGGTGATTTTAATTATTTCTAGACCTTCTTTCTTGGTTTACTGAACAGATAAACATTAAATGATTTGAGTTCATTTTACAATCTTGCTGTCTTTGATTTTCTGTGGAACTACAGAAAAAGTGGGGATATCCCTATTTTTATGCTTGGAAAGACTTTAGTGCTCAAAAGGAAAGAAACCACTAGCGAGAAAAGTCTGGCCAGTATCAGTAGGTCTGCTACTGTAATTCACAAAATAATAATATTACACCAGTGATGCATAAGTAATTAATAACTGTTCCTTCATGTTAAACCGTGAGATGAGACTTTTGGTAAAATACAGAAATGCAAAAGTAAGAGTTATGCAACTGAAATGAAGTCTAAGACTGATGAGCAAGTTTAGGTCATGAAAGAAGGGATTTTTTTTTAATTGCATGTATCTGGCATCTATCACTTGCTACAGTAGGCTGCATTATTCATGCAAATACGGAAGAGCTTCTACCTTCCAATATTTTTTTGTCCATTTAATAAAAGCACTGCAAGGAGAGGTGGACCAGAAACAATTTTTTAAGACTAAAACTGTTCCTTCTCCTACCTTAGCCTTAATGAGAAACTGAACACTCATAAAACAGAGTCAAAATACAGCTAGTAGGTAATGGGTATAATAGCAAAAAGCACCCCACCCTACCCCCCCTTTGGCTTTCATTTAGATTCTTCAAGGGAAGGATGTTGCAAATAACATGAAAGAAAAACAAAGTTGGGAAGGAAGGTGATTCTTTCCTTGCTTTCTGTGACTTTAGACAGAACAAGCTGAGGAGATGTGGTGAGCCCTCCTTGAAAATGTCTCACGATTTCCCAAGATAACATAGCTAAACAGTAAAAGCATCCCACGGACCTCTCCTTAACCTGCAATCTGAGGCTGGGGAGGGGGCGAGGTGGGAATATTTACCCGGGCAAATTCAAGTGCAGCATTCCCAGCCGCCACTAGTTGTCACTTTGCAACCAGCCGGGGTCGGTGTTTTCAGCACTGCGGTTAGCGAGATTGCGGTGCTAATTAAACGGAGTAACTCCCAAAGCCGCGGAAAGTCCCGAGCCCGGGGCTGTGCGATCGCCAGTCTGGGGGAACGGGGAGGAGGCGAAAAAGCATCTCGAGAAAGGCGGAACGCCGCTGTCCTAAAGCTGAGGCTGTGCCTAGGGGCTGTGTCCTGTGCTTGGGGTGGGCACGGCAGTCCAGCGCCCGGTGCGCACACGGTCCTCCCGTAAAGCCGAGCCTTACCTGAAGAAAACGATCGTCTCCCACACGTAGACTCCGAGCGTGTTGACGTTGCACATTTTTCCAGCTATCACTGTTTTTTTGTACTCCGTGAGGGGTGGGCCGGTGGGGTTGGCCAATAAAGTAACCCAGCACTTGGGGAGAATTCGTAGGGCAAGCAAGCTACCCCTCCCGAGGCAGGATGGGCAGGGGGAAGGCAGGTTGGGGTGGCTCCGGTCAGCACCCTGGACAGCAGCAGGGAGGACGTCCCCGATCAGCACCCTGGACAGCGTCTGGTTGGCGCCCCGATCAGCACCCTGGACA
>NW_010517040.1:0-700 GCF_000687285.1 Phaethon lepturus | reverse complement strand
CTGAACCGGCAAATTCTGGCAGCACCGAGAGTGAGAACTGTAGTGAGTCGCAGGTCCTTGGGGCCCTGTCACCCCTCTTTTGCATCCTGGGCCCTCCCCTCCGCTGGCCCTCTCTCTTTCCCGCACTGCTGTGATTTGCTTTGCTTTACCCATCTTCTCTCTACTCTTCTCTCCTGCTCCTTCTTCCTCTTCTCTTCTTCTACCACTCCTTTTTCTCTCTACACATTTTTCCTGCTCCCTTATAGCCATCCATTGCAGCACTCCAGTCATGAGAAGCATCCCACCATGTTTTCATCCTCTTTGTCCTGCAGCCCATCACTGTTTTATCCTTTTTCATCTCTTTCTCCCCACAATTTCTCTGGCCTGTTCACTGGTGTTCTTTTCCTCTCTGTGCCTTTACGTGCCACTCCATGTCCCTGCCTTCCTTCTCTGTCTCTGTCTACCCCTTTGTCGTCACTGTTTTTTTTTTCATTCTGTATCTCACTGTCCCTGTCCTCCCTCCTGTTCATCTTTTACTCGCTCTGACCTTCTGTCCTGCTCCCTGTCCCTATTATTTATGACTTTACCTTTCTGTCCCTGTTTTTTCTCTCATGTCATTCTCTCTGTTGCTCTCATCGGCTCTCATGCCACCGTCCTGCGCCCTGTCCCTCTCTCTTCTGCAGTATCCCTCTTTCTGTCTGTCTGTCCCTCACCTGTTTCT
>NW_010517039.1:25454-25667 GCF_000687285.1 Phaethon lepturus | reverse complement strand
TGTGTAAATACAACCCGCTGGCAGCGCTCCCAGGTAAGACGGGGACAGGGCTGGGCTGTCGGGGCCCAGCAGCGTTGCTGATGGAAAGCCATTCTTCGTGCAAGAAAAGCTTCCAGAGCAGCTTCCTCTCTGACCCTCCTTTTGGGTCTTTTTTGGAGGGTGCTGCAGAGGGATGCCCATACTTTCAGAAATCGTCTTGGCTGGGCCAAGGTG
>NW_010517039.1:18087-25438 GCF_000687285.1 Phaethon lepturus | reverse complement strand
TCTTTTATCTGGCCGGTGCTAATCCCCCCAGATTGAGAGAGAAGGAAAATGAAGCAAACCTCTCATCTGAACGACCAGGATTTGCTTATCATGTTTTCTTCTTTCCAGGGATTCCACTGATTTCCTTCCCCCTCAGCTGTCAGGGAAGACAGTGCTAACACAGTGCTGCAGCGGGCAGAGCCGTGCTTGCCTGCGCTGCCTGCTTTGCTGCAGAGAGAGTGTGGCTAATACTTAGAGCCGGACAACACGTTCCAAGGGAGCTGTGCCAGAAAGGAAGGAAAAAAAAAGTTCAAGTGGACAAACCCTGGTGTGAGGCTCAAGGCATCTCCCACCTCCTGTCTCACGCTGGGCAAGTGGCTGTGCTTCTGCCTCAGTTTCCCCTCTGGGGTGAGTTCACACCAGGTACTTTCCACCCGCCACTCGAACCAGGGGCTGGAGAGCTCTTAGCCTGCTTCTTCCGCGGTTTTTTTTCCGTCAGCCGCAACTCCCCTCCTCCCCAGGGAGGTGAGGGGGTGCTGGCACCAGCCCAGGCAGGGCAGGAGGAAGCTGCCTGCGCCGCACTGCATAGGCAGCAGCGCTGTGCCCCACTGCCCAGGCTCTCTGCCCCACGGCGGCGAGACTGTCGTGGGTTTTGCCGTGAAGAAGAGCACTCATGAAGGTCCCCAGTGTCCAAGCACAGATTTGGTTTCTGGCTCTGGAAATGAACTTGAATCAGCCCCTTTATGTAAAACAACTATCTGTTTTTTCGAGGACTCTGCTGAGGTGCAAGCTTGAAAGTTCTCATCTGCATCCTCACCTCAAAAATATTGGTAGAAATGGCAGGGGAGCGATCTTAAAATTTCTTTACTGGAAGAGTGGTCAGGCATTGGCACAGGCTGCCCAGGGAGGTGGTGCAGTCACCATCACTGGAGGGGTTAGTGTAGATGGCACTTCAGGACATGGTTTAGTGGGCATGGGGGTGTTGGGTTGACGGTTGGACTTGATGATCTTAAAGGTCCTTTCCAACCTTAATGATTCTGTGATGGCCACATCAGCCATCATTGTGTGCTCCAGAGGAAGCTGTGAGCACCCCAAATTAGCTGATGGGGAAAATCTGCATCCAGCCTTAGGTCTCCTCTTGAGCTATGACCATCATAGGAATCAGTTAATAGAGGACAAGAATAAACACAATTGCAAATGACAACCCTGTTGCCGGGGAAAGGAGAGGGAGTAAGAACACCACTTGGCTTTTAAGAGCATTTAATACTTTGAAAGACTTTAATGAGCACCACCTCATTAATCCAGCCCTCTCAATGAGCTGTTATGTTCCTTGTGATTTTGTGCACTGCATTCGACACTGCAAAACTTAACCCCATTTCACTGCAAAATGAACATCCCTATCTTCTAGTGTTTTACTCAGTTTCCGATTCAGGATGGAATTCACCCAAAAAAGGCAAAACAAATTTGGTCCTTCCTTCCTTTTCATCATCCTGCTCGGAGCAGAGGGCAGACGGCGTTAGCTGCACCCAGCGCTGAGCACACCTCTCTGAGCAGAGAGGTGCTTGGCAGAGCTGAAATGGACCCTCTGCAGAGCATCACCAGCCTGTGCCTTCAGGGTCACTGCTCCCCGTGTGGGACCACCGGCCTCACCCTACAGCATGGACAGCCCTAGGGGGCCATTTGCTGACCTGGTGTTAGGACAAAAGTTCCCCTGCACAAGGGTTGTCATCCTTAGTGCACCCTGAATTGTCCAGCCCTCATACAGGGGGTTCCCCTCGATGTGGAGAAAAGTACCTCTTTCCTCCTGAGCTTGAGAGCCCCAGGGATGCAAACCTCACCAATTCCAGGCTGTTGGTTGTTGATTTTGACATTGGAGCTGTTCCTGTGCACAACACATGCTCCTCTTCCACATCAAAACCTACACTTTGACTGGGTGAGTGATTCACAGTCATCCTTAATGGAGGCAATTAGCAAGCAAGCTATGATCTGTTATTTAGATCGATGAGATACTGTCAAAAGGAGTTAGTCTTCCAACTTGACCTGCTTGACTGCTTTGATCAGCTGTCCTCTCCTGGAGCGCAGCTGCGCAGGGCTCTTGGTGGCACCAGCTCAGCTCCTGGTGGCCTTGCACGGGAGAGGTGGTTTGTCATGGCGTCACCTCTCAAAACCAGGGCTGGGTGAAGTGGCTTTGGTGGCAAACGCAGGTGAAACTCCAGGCAAGTGAGAAGCAAGAGCCACGTTTCCAGCTGATGAAGTCCTTTATTTTTTTCCCAGGACTGTGTTGCTGGAATGGAGAACACAACTTCACCTTGAGGGGTTTTCCTCAGAAAAAAGCCACTCCAGCGCTTGTGGTCTTGAACTTTTGAGGTGATTGAAAATTGCAGGCTTAGAAATGAGGAGGGGAATAAAAAAGTCCCCAAACTGCTCAGTTCAAAATAACTCATGTTTTTGAGTGCGAGGACTCTGACTTGGGAGCCCTTGAAAGCTGGAAGCACTGTGAGCAGTCTCGTCCGGCTGTAAAAGTGGATGGTTTTGCCAGAATGGGCTGAAGGCTCAGCCTGAGCTCAGGTGAACAGAAACGCGCTCTCCTCGGGGCGGTGGGAGATCATCCTCGCCGTTAGCTCGGCCCACCCTGAAGGGTGGTGGCTGCTGGGGTGCCCCTGGCTGGGACCAGCCCGCCTGGCTGCCGGAGGACTTTGCTCAGGGTGTCACTGAAAGCCGCCTGGTCCTGGGAGGTGCTTCCGAAACATCACCTGGGGACACAACACCAAAAGCCCCGGGCTGGGGTGGAAGCTCCAGCAGCAGCCTGGCCTTGCTGGGCTGTGGCTGGGGTGGCACGGGGGAAGCCCTGGGTGCTGCAGCGAATATTTCCCCACCGTGTGGCAGCTGGGGAGCCCTGACGCCAGCCCAAGCGAGGGCACCTGAGTGCAAGGGCATGCTGCTGCTGGCATGAAACTGGGGTTAAGGCCCTGCCCTGTGCGTGCTCGGGGCTGTGCAACCCCAGAGACACGCAGCGTGCCTCCGGAGAGAGGTGGCTGGAAAAGCAACAGCCCAGTAAACTCTGTGAGGGTGTTAAAACCATGAATGTTATGTTGTGGTTCTTTGCCCTCTGGTGTCACAGCTGAATACTGGATTTATTCCTGCCTCCAAATGATTGTGCCCAGGGCAATGGGAGTGTGGGATCTCCCCAGCACTAGGCTGGGAGAAGCTACAGCGTGATGGCCCTTGTCTGCGCAGGAGGGACCTTGGCGGGGTGCAGGGCTCTACAGAGAAGGATCATCCTAAATCATCCCAAAGAGGCATCCCCGCCCTCCTTCTCTGACAGAGTTGGGTACAGCTGGCAGTCACTGGGCTGCTCCAGTCGCCATGCCATCCCCTTTATCGTCTGCCCAGTACCTCAGTGAGAGGGGAAGAGATCAAGAGATCAACATCTCCCATCACGGGAGGTGTTCAAAAAACATGTAGAAGTGGCACTTCGGGACATGGTTTAGTGGGCATGGTGGTGCTGGGTTGACGGTTGGACTCGATGATTTTAAAGGTCTTTTCCAACCTTAATGATTCTAAGCATAAGGGAGCTCCTTCTACTGAACCCCTGAGCACCACGACCTCGCAGACAGGCTTGTCTGCAGGAGATGGAGAACGACCCTTGTTTTTACCAGCACCACTGCAAAGTGTGCACAGCCTCCTGCCGTGCCTCAGTTTCCCTGTGTGTAAAACAGATTGCTGTATCGCTGCCCTGTTGTTGGTATATCTTGCCATTGTGCTCAGGGAGGAGGGGTAAGCAGACCTCATTTACACCTAATGATTAAAACTCCTGTATTAGCAGCAGTGAGATCAAACCAGGCTAAAGGTCCCTGGTCTTCTCATCAGTATTCCCGTTAATGACTGCAGTTAACCCCCTTTGCCCTCACTTAAGAGAAATCTGGCTTTTTGGATGTTCTTTTATAGGCCTTAATTACCTCTGCATTTCCTCTCCTAGCCTGGAGGTCTGGCACGTCTGAGCAGGCTTGACTCTCTGTCGTTTTTCTTCGCTTCCATCCACGCTGCCTTTGCTGCGTCAGCCAGAGCATCGCTCAGCCCAACCGCCCCGCCGAGGGCCAGCGCTGCTCCCCGGGCGACCTCTGCTCGAGCCCGCGGTCCCAGGGCTTCAGCGCCCGGGGAGCCACCCGAGCCCCTCACCCTCCTTGCTAGCTCTTGCCCCTCTCTCTCGGCTCACCTGCCTTCCTGAGAGCAAACCCCTCTCCCTTCCACGCCCAGCTGCACTTGCGGGTCTTTCGCTGCTTTAATTTAACACAAGTTGCTTATATGACATACCTGAGCTGGGTTCCCTCCACACCCCTTCAACCTCGCTGCGGTGTTTTGGGGGTATTTTCAATCCAGACAAACGGGTCCTGGGGGAGGAAGAGGAAAAGAAAACACTTCCAGAGTTGCTCAGCTGACGGCAGCCTAAAACCTTGCAAACAAGCCTTTAGAAACGCTGCTGCCGCTTGCACGGGTGGAGCGAAGCCGCCGGAGCGGCGTGTGGCGGGGGGGGGCCCGGCGGGAGGAGCCGCTTTGCTGGAAAGACTCCGCCGCGTGTGCTCCCCACTCGCGCCGGTCGCGGGACGCGTGTGCGTCTCTCCAGGGGAGGCTGACGTTGGGATCCTGCGTACCGCAGCCGCGTACCAGCAGAGCGGAAGGAATGGAGTCTGCAGCTGAAAACACCGCCGGAGGAGTACGGTCTTTTCCCGTATCGCAGAGGATCTGACAGCCCTTTCTTTACGCAGCTGGTGATGTTAAACAAACTACTCGACTCAATAAAGAGCCACAGAATTGCTGAGGTTGGAAGGCAATGCTGGAGGTGCCTTACCCCCCTGCTCAGAGCATGCTTAAGGGGAGCAGGTTGGTTAGGGCCATGGCCCATTGGGCTTTGAGTGGCTCCAGCGATGGAGACTCTACAACCTCTCTGGGCCACCTACTCCTGTGTTCAACCACCCTCACAGTAAAACAGCCTTTTCTTATGTGTAAGTAGAATTTTCTGTATTTCAGTTTGTGTCTGTGGCCTTTTGTCCTGGCTCTGTCCTCTTGGCACACGACTTCAGATATTTCTATACGTTAGTAAGATCGCTCATGAGCCTTCTCTTATCCAGGCTGAACAGCCCCAGCTCTCTCAGCTTTTCCTCGTAGGAGAGATGCTCCAATCCCTTTTCACCTTCATGGCTGCTGGTGTACCTGTAGGAGCCTTTCTTGTTGCCCTTTGTGTCCCTTGCCAGACTCATCTCCAGGTGGACTTTGGCTTCCCTAACCCCATCCCAGCACACCTGGACAGTGTCTTTGCATTCCCCCTGCACTGTCCTCCCTGCTTCCACCTCCTATACCCTTTCTCTTTATGCCTGGGTTTTGTCCAGAGTGCCTTGTTCGGGCCCCCTCTTGCCTTTGCTTGATTCCCTGCTTGTCGGGGTGGACTGGAGGAGCTGATCCTTGAAAAGGAATCATGTTTCCTGGATACCTTTTCTCCCCAGGACTGCATCCTGTGGGACTCTTCCAAGCAGATCCCTCAAGAGGCCAAAGTCTTGCTTTCCCGAGTCCAGGTTTGTGATCCTGCTTGTTGCTCTGCTCCTTTCTCGCAGGACTCTGAACTCCACAATGCTCTCTGCAGCCAAGGCTGCCCTCATCCTGCACATCCCTGACCAGTTCTTCCGTGTTTATAGGTATTGGATCCATCAGTGTCTTCCCTCCTTGGCTCCTCAGTCACGCGTGTTGGAAGTTGTTGCCAAAGCACTCTAGAAACCTGGATTGCTTGTGCCTCGTTGTGCTGTCCCTCAAGCAGGAATCTCAGGGGCTAAAGTCTCCTGAGGACCGTGGCCTGCAAATATGAGGTTTCTTCCAGTCATCTGAAGAAAGCTTTATCTTCTGCTTCCTGATCAGGCGATCTGTAGCAGACTCTCATAACTACGTCACTCACATCAGTTTGCCTTCCAACCCAGATACTCTTGACTGGCTCATTATCCATCCCAGGGCAGAGTTCCACACGCTCCTGCTGCTCCCTCACACAACAGACAACTCCCTTTCCTTGGTTTCTTCCAGGTGAGAAGTCACCAGGGGAGTCCTCCCCATGCATGGAATGAGGCAGGGATTTATGGAAAAAAAAGTTGACAAGTATCACTAAAAATGTGGCAAAGTGCCACGGGAGCAAACGTACACATCTAACCTTCAGCCTGGCACTTCCCAGCTCCAGCACTGGACCTGGCTACAAGTCTCCATTTGGGCATGCAATTGCATTTCACATTGCAAAGGAATCAACTCTGACAGCTGACGTCTGGCTCAGTTTCTCTCACATCTCCCTCTGTTTTCTCTCTTCCTCTGGACTCTCATTCATGTCTTATATTTAACTCTTCCCTTGTTTTCTGACAGTTTTGATAGCTGCGTAAATATGGCCATATTCCAAATGTCAGATCTGCTCGTGTAATGCTTGTATTTTCCTGCCAGATTTTGCTTTCTCTAAGTAGGAGGCAGCTTTATGCGGTGGGTGCTGCACTTGTTCTGCTTCCAGTGTCACAGTTGGGGATGTGACCATTGCCCAGGCTGCCCTTCCCCAGGCACATACAGGACCCGCCTTGGGTACCTGCCCTCGGAAGAGAAAGGGCCATAGGGTTTCCCACTCAGAATATGGCCTGTGAACGTGTGTGTTGGTTTTGGCTGGGACAGTGTTTTCTTCACAGTAGCTACGATGGGGTTTTGGATTTGTGCTGGAAACAGTGTTGCTAACACAGGGATGTTTTCATTATTGCTGAGCAGTGCTGACACACAGTCAAGGCCTTTTCTGCTTCTCACCGCACCCCACCAGCGAGGAGGTGGGGGTGCAGGAGAAGCTGGAGGGGACACGGCCGGGACAGCTTGACCCAGGCTGGCCAAAGGGATATTCCATAGCATATGATGTCACGCTCGGTATATAAAGCTGGGGGGAAGAAGGAAGGGGGGACGTCCGGAGTGATGGCGTCTGTCTTCCCAAGTCACCATTACAAGGGATGGAGCCCTGCTGGCCTGGAGATGGCCGAACCCCTGCCTGCCCATGGGGAGTGGGGAATGGATTCCTTGTTTTGCTTTGCTGGTGTGAGCAGCTTTTGCTTTCCCTATTAAACTGTCTTTACCTCAGCCCACGAGTTTTCTTACTTTTACCCTTCTGTTTCTCTCCTCCATCCCACTGCGGGGGAGTGAGCGAGCGTCTGTGTGGGCTTTAGTTGCTGGCTGGGGCTAAACCACGACAGTCTTTTTTGGCACCCAATGCAGAGCTTGAAGGGTTCAAGATAACGACGGGTTTGATTTGGAATACGCTAGATCAAATTTATAGCTGTTGTTGCTGTTTAGGTATTAACTGGCAGGCTCCCTCGCT
>NW_010517039.1:16464-17970 GCF_000687285.1 Phaethon lepturus | reverse complement strand
GGCACCGCTGATGCTGCTGTGCTGCTGTGCGGGACAGGCTGGAACTCCCGTCTGAACTCGAGTCGAAGGGACCTGTGAATGACGCCACGTGGGAGCAGGACACCCTGAAGCATCTGTGTCCATAGATAAGTCTGCACCAGAGCAGGTATATCTTGAAGCATCTGTGGCCGTGGTTATGTCTGTGCCGCAGCAGGTATACCTCTGAAGGGATTGTGGCCCAAGGGTAAGTCCACGCTGGAGAAGTTACACCTCGAAGCATCTGTAGCTGTGGATAGGTCCACGCTGCAGCAAGTACAACTTAAAATATCAGTGGCTATGCATGAGATCATGCTGGAGCACCTCAAAGCATGTGGCCATGGATAAGTCCACGGCAGCAGGTACACCCCCAGAGGGACTGTGGCCATGGGTAAGGCTGTGTTGGAGCAGGTTCACACCTAAAGGGATTGTGGCTGTGGGTAAAGCCACACTGGAGCAGATACATCTCTGTGGGCATTGTGGCCCATGGATAAGGCCACGCTGGAAGAGGTGCACCTCAAAGCGACTGTGGCTGTGGATAGGTCTATGCCACAGCAGGTATGCCCTGAAGAGACCGTGGCTCATAGATAAGGCTCCACTTGGAACAGGCACACCCTTAAGGGACTGCAGTCTGTGGATAAGTCCAAGTCCGAGCAGGCGCAAGGGGAGGAGTTCATTGCAATATTAAACCCTATAACCTTGTCCAAAGGGCCCAGGGGTGGAGATTGTAATGGAAATACTTTTAAATTGTTGTAACCCATTATTTGAGCTGCATGTTATGGGAATTACTATGGCAGGAACCACCTGAACCAGTGGAGGACAAGCCTTACAAGAAGCAGTATGAGTGCAGCAGTGACCCAACCTGAGCCGGCTTTGGTGCGCAGGAACTCCATGCAACACACCACCTTGCCTGTCCTGAGTGATCACCATAACAGATGGAGTCCAAAATCATGGACTAATTGAACTCAGTACACATTTTGTGGACATCTGTGGATGTTTTACAGGTATTTTACGGGGCTATTCCATGGACTAGGGAAATGATATCTGTGTATTACATCAAATAATGGGAAGGGAAGTGGTAGATAAGGAGAATGTATTGGATAGTGCAGGACTAGAGCACGATGTAAATGGTATGGAATAAGGGGTGGAGAATGTGCTGGTTTTGGCTGGGACAGAGTTAATTTTCTTCACAGTAGCTAGGATGGGGCTGTGTTTTGGATTTGTGCTGAAAACAGTGTTGCTAACACAGGGGTGTTTTCATTACTGCTGAGCAGTGCTGACACAGAGTCAAGGCCTTTTATACTCCTCACCCCACCCCACCAGCAAGGACGTGAGGGGTGCACAAGAAGTTGGGAGGCGACACAGCCGGGACAGCTGACCCCAACTGACCACAGGGATATTCCACACCATATGACGTCATGCTCAGCATATAAAGCTGGGGGGAAGAAGAAGGAAGGGGGGGGGGGGGGGGGGGCAGGGAGGCGACTTGTT
>NW_010517039.1:14928-16411 GCF_000687285.1 Phaethon lepturus | reverse complement strand
GTTACGTCATTTGTCTTCCCAAGTCACCATTACGCGGGATGCAGCCCTGCTTTCCTGGAGATGGCCTGCCCATGGGGAGTGGTGAATGGATTCCTTGTTTTGCTTTGCTCGCATGTGCGGCTTTTGCTTTCCCTATTAAACTGTTTTTATCTTAAACCATGAGTTTTCTTACTTTTACTCTTCCAATTCTCTGCCCTGTCCCACGGGAGGGGAGTGAGCGAGTGGCTGGTGCTTAGTTGCTGGCTGGAGATAAACCACAACAAGATGCGATGTTTACACAGCTCAGAGAAGGTGTTGTCCATTGGTATTTTAAATGAAGGCAGAGTTATGTCTCCTGTTTTGTTTTACTGGTGGAGAGACCAATGTACAGGCTGGGGACAAGAGTTGATCAAACAATCCACCAGGTTTTTTGCTGGGGAAGTGATTTGTCTAAGCAATCCACCAGGTCAGCAGCTCCCACCCCAAGCAGACCCCGTTATAGCCTCATTTTTACAATCAGTAGATGCTATGGCATTAAGACTCTTGGCTTTAATACAATGATCGTCACGCAGCCAGACTCTTCAGAGTGGCTGGGGATCTGAGAACAAATGTAATAAATGTGGTACGGGGACGGCTGCTCCTAACAGGAGACCACTCCTCTCTTATCCACCCAGACACAGCCGGTGCAGGGTCCTGCACCTCCCGCTCTGCTCAGCTCTCCCAAGGGTTCTGCTTTGTATCAGCTTTCCACGGCCAGACTGTGTGTTTTGCTGTTTTCCTCATGCCATCTGCGCCGCTCTTTCTTCCCTTGCTCTTACTGTGGCACACGCTATGGTGGATGAGTGATGGCTGGGCAGGCTCAGGGCAGGCTCCTGGATTTTCAAAAAAGGGGAGGGGGACAGTCAGGCACACAGGGGCCCCTGGCTCCTCGGCACACACTTCCCTACAGTGTGGGCAGAAATGCAGTCCTATGGGTACGGTGTGTGGGTTTGCATACCTATGGGTACAGTGGGATTGCACACTATGGGTATGGTGGGATTGCATATCTATGGGTACGGTGGGTTTGCACATCATGGGTACAGTGGGTTTGCACACCATGGGTACGGTGGGATTGCACACCTCTTGACAGCAACGGAGGGGAGAAGAAGTCCCTTGGGCTGCACAGTAGAGTTTAGAAAGGCTCCCAGGCAGGTACCCCCGCTGCATCTGGGACACAGGAGCCGTTGAACGCTGCCTGCGTGCCGTAAGAACATGGGTTCTGGAAAATGCATTGGAATTTTCCAAGCACTCTGCAGCCCTGTGGGCATTTATAAACTTACCAACCACAGCAAAGCAGGGAGTGATGCCCACCCCTATTGCTCCGTGTGGCTGTATGAGCTGGGGCTTCTCTCCTGGGCTTTGGGAAGGGTTGGGAGGTAGCAGCCAGGTTCCTAAAATTATAATGTGATGTATTAGGTATCTAAAGGTCATAGACTAATTCACACCTTTGAAATGCCCTGCAGAG
>NW_010517039.1:389-14897 GCF_000687285.1 Phaethon lepturus | reverse complement strand
CAGGGATACGGAATACGTGAGGCACAGTCACACAGTCTAGAGCTCAGGAGCCAGGATCTGTCCCTGCCTGTGCTGCTGCTGTGGGAGGTGATCCTGGGCTTCCTGCCTGGGATCCCTCTGCCAGATCCCAGCTGTGATGTCCCGGTTGTGATGTCATGACCACACAGTGCTCAGATGTGTAGGATTCGCTGGGCTACGTATGAGAAATGACAATTACAGCTGCTGTTTCCTGTGAGTTGTTACACGCTCTCATTCTGCTGGTAGTGTGAGGGGCAGATGGAGAGAGCAGGGTGGCCGTGGAGCCGTGGCCCCGCGCCGTCCTTGCCATTAGCCAGGGGCACTGGGCACTCCAGGTCCCGGAAAGTTTCTTGCATTGAGCTGACAGCTTAGGGCGAGAAATTCAGCCCTGGAGATATAACCAGAATCTCCTTTTGCCATGGGCTGTGAAGGGAAAAACTGGAACCAGACTCGCAGGGGCCATGGGACACTGGCTGGGCTTCAGATGGCCCCTCTTCAGTCCTCCCTCCCCAGCCTGCCCTCAGCACTGAGGAGTAATAGAGCATCATGGTGGCAGAGCTCTGGGGCTTCTACACAAGCTGTGGTTTTCCTTAACCCCACAGGGATGTCCCACTGCCTGAGTTGTTGTCTTTCTCCTGTCAAGCTGGTGCTGAGGGTGGAGGGTCCATCCAGGGTGCAGCAGAGCGGGGTCCAACCCAAAAGGAGAAAGAACTGTATTTCCCATGAAACCTGATGGGAGATATCAAGAAAAGCTGGTTTTGGGTGTTCCTCATCTGTCACCATCCCAATATTTTCTTGCTCTTTCTTACTGGTCAGGGTATCACAAACAAGTTCTTGAGCATGTCTGAGCAATCTCACCTTGCAGAACCTGCCTTGCTCCTCGGATCCAGTAGGTATTTAGCCCAGCTTTTGCTGGACTTCACAAAAGGCTCCTGCATGTTTCTACCACACCATGACCTGTGTGACTCAGGAAAACTTTAATTTCCTAAAATCAGGCTCCGCTAGCGCTGCTGCAGGGACCAGAGTAAGAAGAGAAGGTGACAGTGAGAAGGAGGAGGTGGATCCTCCTTCCACAGGAGGAACTGTGGAGAGGAGCTCCTGTGCCTGGGTCTGGGAAGGGACCCGGGGAGGGAATGGGACATGCTGCATGAGAAGCAGAGGGCCCTGGGGATGGTGGGATTTCCAAGTACCTGCAGTTCCCAGTCATTGCGGACCAGAAAGGGCTCGTGGCTGCAGGTCCTCAGTCTCGCAGTGCCCATGGGTGCCGAGCCTAGCCCCTGCAGCTGAGAGGGGTTTGCTGGTTGCAGCAGTGGGAGCAGGAGCCAGCGGCGGGCGGGGGGACCTTGGTGGCCGTGGCTTTGGAAGGACTCCAGGAACCGGTATTTCCTGGGAGCATTGCAGCGAGAAGGAAAGGTCTAGACTTCTAAGGAAATTGCCTTTTCTCTCAGAGTTTTAGAAGAACATGCTTTGATTCAAGAACAAGGCTGAAATGTACCTTTTTATCTCTGCCCTCAGCTATCAGCTCAGTCACTGAGCCGGTCAATGTCACTGGTGACAGGAAAACCAGAAAACCAGGGAGGAAAGGGTTGATGAGGAAACTGAGGCAGGAACAAGAAAACAGCAATGAGGAAAGAGATGCTGGAGGATGGTAAAGAAGGAAAGCAGAATAGGAACTGAGCATGGATGCCTCCGGCCAAGCCACCCAGTGCTCCCCTCGGTCTGTCTTTCATGTATTGTAGTGTTTGGGTTTCTCTAAACCTAGAAAATTCTCACATACAGAATTTTTTATCTTATCACCAAGACTGCTAAGTGTAACCCGAACTAAGAGACATGACATAAGAATAAATGCTTAAGCATTAGACCCACAGAAATCACAAGCAAATGCTGCATTCATTATTTCTGCATCAACCCCAGGAGCTCTGGTGATGATCAGAAGTAGGTAGCAGTGGGAAAGGAACCAGCAGAAATCAAGAAGAACCTAGTGAACTTGGGAGGAAGCCAGGAAGGATAGCGCTGTGTGGTTACGGGACTCATGAGAAAAGCAGATTCAAGTTCCTGTAAGCAGAATTCTACATCACCGGAGAAACATGGACTTGCCAGCACTCACGTAACCTGAATTCTGACTCTGCATCCCATTTGCAGATTTCATTTCGATCTAGGAACAGCAGTCTGTTTTTTCTAACCTTGTAAGTTCAGTGTTGTTTTGTCATTTGTTGTGTGCTAAGTGAAAACTCCGTATTTACTGCTTTACTCCACCGCAGGCTCTCCATTTCCTCATGAACTGAGTTTAGATACATGCAAAATCTGGGTTTGTACCAGAGATTTAGTTTGCCAAGGCGGGAAGCATTGCTATTTGAAAGACGCCTGGGCAACTGTCATCCTGAAGGTGAGAAACCCGTCTGACAGGCACAGGCACCGGCCCCTGGGCTGGGCTTCGCAGGGGCTTAAGCTGCCATCAGCTTTGCAGTCTCAGCCTGGCGGGAGCGGCGCGTTCTGGAAAATCTGGTCTCTCTCAGAGGCACTGAGCCCTTGGCCATGACCTTTCAGAAAGTTTGACCCAAGATGTCTCAACCTGAGCATTTGAACTTTGCAGCAAACAACCTTTTGAGTGGATTCTGCTATCTTTACCCATTTTTGTACCGCTTCTCAGGCCGGTAGCTGGCACAGCTCCTTGGCAAGGCTCTGCTGTGGCGTCTCTCCTGTTCCAGATCCCGCTGAGCCAGGTGTGATTGTAGCAGATGATGCATCACCAGCCTGATCAGGCAGTCTCATCTACCCATGGGAGCTCCCTGGGCTGGGAGGGGGCTGCGGTGTCAGCACAGCCTCCACATCCCGGGAGCTGGCAGCAAGGTGGGGAGGTGCAGGATGAGGGACGACAGCAAAGTGGGGAGCTGGGGAGGTCTGACATGCCTCCTACCGTCTGTCATCCTGGCCATACCTGCCTCCCTCCGGATGTCTCGGCTGCCCTGACGCCTGTCCCTGCTCCCTGGCTGTCACAGCTGCCTGCAGCGGATCTGGAGAGGAGCCTGCAGAAGCAATGACTCATCAGACACCCAACCACACAGCTAATCGCTTCCTCTCCTGACTCACTTGGCCGGGAAGCAGGCTGGGGCTGCACAGCTCAGGTGCACACCCAGCCTTGAGTGTCCCCAAAACTCAAGAGCCAAGATCTGAGGATGCGCAGCCCAGGCTGGACCAGCGAGCAGCTTCCCGGCGTCACTTCCCGGGGGAGACCTTCCCTCTCCCGCTCTGCCAGTGGCTCGGCAGCTATCGGCCATCCAGGGCAAAGCTTCGCCCTCCAGAGAGCAGCGAGGGATGGGATCCGCGTTTTGCCCAGCTGACGAGTGATGCAGTGGGAGTGGGTTTGCTGCTGCCCCGTATCTGCCCCCGTTCACTTACTGGGGAGCAGGAAATGCGTCCCTCTGCATTTGGGCAGCATCCCCCACTGTGCCCGGGTGGCAGAAGGTTTGGCTGTGGGAGATCAGCCCTCAGTGCCGCGTTGCTGGGCCGGTGCCATGAGCAGAGCAGCCTTTGCTCGCCTGCCTAATAAACAGCAAGGCCGTCCCGGGGCCTCGCAGCCACCTTTTTCCCCAGTTGCCGGAACCCACGAGCCTTGTGGTGCACCGGGGTGCCTCGACAGAACAGGCAACCTCTGGGTGTCCTGAGAGGAAGCTGAGCACCGCTGGGAAGCTCCTCTGTGCTGGTTATTCCCACATGAACCAGGACCTGAAGCCACCTCAGCACGCGGATGTGGCGGGGGGGGGCCGCACCCGGGCCCCCGCCCCGCGCTGCACCGGGACCCGAGCCACGCAGCACTGCCAGGCAGCAGCGAGAAAAGAGAAGGACCAGGAGCTGGAAGAGCTGGGGTAACGATATGGTCGTTCCTCTGGGTGTCGAGGACAGAAGGACCCGTAGAAACCTCTGCTGTGCCCTTGCGCTGGGAGCACGGAGACCACACGGCCCAGCAAGGACGGCCACCGCAGGGACGGGGCGTTTCAGGCTTGGGGCCGGCAGGCCGAGCGCAGCTCTTTCAGGGATTCCTCGCAAGCGTTACGCTCATCTCCGTGCAGCCTAAACCCATCTGCGGCGAGGGGGTGGAGAGCCTTAAGCACAAGCAGGAAGCACTGTCAAAAAAAGCCTCTTCAGTGGTGTTATGCCGGTGCAATCATGTCAAAAAAACAAAAAGGCATCGCCACCTGCAAAAGAGCAGGCACTAACTCTGGCAGCCTTGGAGCTCCCACCCACACCGCCAGCCCTCCAAGAGACGGGCCCGGCGCTCGTTCCTCAGGTCCCTGCGCTCTACGTGACCCAGCCTCGAGCCCTGGGGCCACTGGACCCCCCGCAGCCGACAGAGCAGCTCCGGGCCTCCTCCACTCGCCCACCCCCCAGCACTGCACCCCAGGACCACCAGCAGCCCAGAGCCACCAATGCAGCCTGTGGCCCTGTCACCCGCCCTTGGACCCCGCACGAACCCTTTCCCAGCACTGCCAGAGACGCAGCCAGGGAGAAGATGTGCCTCCTGCTCCACCGGCTGAGCCATGATGGCACCAGGCGCTGACTCAGGCCCACGTCTGTTCCCGTGAGCCCTCCTTGTAGCTTCAAACCAGGTGGAGACGAGTGCTGTAGCCCAGGGGCAGGGTTTCTGGATGTGCCCACTGCATCTGAAGAACGTCGCTATTTGATGCTACCTGCTCTCTGCCTTCCCTGCCTGCTTATCCCTGCAAGCTCTTGCTCGTGCCTTGGGGACATGAAGCGCCACGCTGAGCAGTCCCACGCCGGTGCCAAGGGGGGTCTTGCCCGAGCCCTGGAGGGTCTGGAGGAAGGCGAACTTGCCCCCTGACACTGCCTTTTTCCCTAGTCCTGCCCAGCGACCCAAGCAGGCTGCAGGCAGCACGCTGGCACATGGGGGCTCCAGGATCAGATCCTTGAACAGCCATCAGCGCTCCTCCCTCGACCTGCTGGCAGAGCACTGCCCGCCGGTCTGAGCCACTGCCCAGCCACCCATACCCTCGGCACGGCGGGACCCCCAACAGCGCCAGCAGCCTGGGGGCCCGGGGCACCCAGGGAGTACAACGTGGTGCTTGCCTTCCTCTCTGCCCGCTGGATTTCAAAGCACTCGTACAACGTCACGTCAAACCTGGCCTGACAGCAACAGGAGCAGTATGTGCTCCATGCACAAATCCAAAGGGATAACAATCCCTGAGGATGAGCAAAACCCTGACAACAGCTGGCATGGCCTGCAGCAGCAATTCCTGCCAAACTGCTCATCTCCTCGGAGAAGATTTTCACTGCTTTCTGGCATCCCCGACCTTGGCGTTGCCTACCAAGGGCTGCTGAGCTGCCTGCAGAGCCTGTGTGCTCATCTCTCCACTCGTTGCCACATTCCTGATGGCCACAGCTAAGCTCCCTGCCTGGCATCCCTGGCACGTCCCCTCCGCACCACCCAGTGGACCCAGGAGATGCAGTCCAGAAGATGACTCCAGGAGTGAGCTGAGGATGCCTGGCTTCCGAACCCCAGCACCCGCGAGGCAACCCAGCACCAGAGAGAAACAGAAATGTCACACTGAACCTATTCATATGAAATGTTTTGGATCTGCTCCTCAAACTACAACAGTTCTTCCCACCTTGTAATACCTGCTGACGACACATCAAAGAAAACCCCACCTGTTTTCCTTTTCCAGAAGCAACTCTTTTGTTTTGCTCCTTGCAGCGTTCCACTTAATAAAAAAAAATCTGAGATTTCCCTTTCCGAACTCTGGAGAAACTGAGTACAGGAAGTTTTGTGCAGGAAGGATAACGTGGCTGCTGCTCGGCTCAAGCCTTTGCCGGCTTCTGGACACCGCCGGCTGCCCGCTCCCCGCAATGCCGTCTGTGCATTGCAAAAGGTTTTGTGCACCAGTGCCCGGCCATCCGCTGAGCTCAAGGCACATCCCTGCAGGGGGAAATGCATCGGTCTGTGCGAGCAGCAGAAAGGAGGGCTTGGTTCCCTTCGCGGCATGGCTGGCCAGAGGTGGACCCTGCTTGATGAAGAATGAAAGGGCATCCAAGGATCCCAATGGACCTGTCCGATGAGGAGAGATTTATTCCCTGTTTACAAGGCCTAATGACAAAAAACAAGGGAAAGAAACAAGAAAGCTGGATAAAAGCCTCCAGGAAGGTACAGTGGAGCCTGAACAGGGCTGGAGGAGGGAGCACGGCGCAGACTCCTGAGCAGGGCAGCACATATGCCAGCAGCAAGGGGGACAAAATGGAAGAGCTGGGAATGTCCCCTGGGAGTTGAACATCACGGGGACTTGGTGGGACAACACAGTATAGAAGGCAAAACCTGGGAAAAGGGAATAGTGCAGCATTGCTATACATCAGGGATGTATGTATCAAGATGAATATAGAGGAAAACACAAATACGGAGAGACAAAACCAAGCAGAAAATGAGTTCTGCCTAGATGTATAAGCCTAGGGAAAAAAAAATCTGTATGTCCAGGAAAGTCTACATTAACTAAATGGGACAGATAAGCAAATACCAGATGATATCTGAGATGGCTGAATTATTTGTTATCTTTTATGCTTTAAATATTTACAGAAGGGTTAACTGTGACCACATTACTATTAGCAGGAAGAAGCTAGGAGCAAGAACAGAATAAGAAAGTTGAAGAATATAGCATGGTAATATTCAAATTGTCAAGGTCTGTAAAGTTTTACAAGTCTGTTAAAGTTTTTTCTGATAAAGAAAGTTAAAGTACATAAAGAACTAGCCACAGTGATCTCTGAACCTATTAGCAATTATCTCAGGAAACATACGGAGCGTGGGTGAGGTCCTCGTGGACTGGAACAGGACAAAACATAGCGCATAGCATTAAAAAGGGAGAAGGGGAAATCCACCAGTCAGACTAACGTTGATGCCTGAAAAGATACAGAATGAAATTATTACACAATCACATGTTAAGCATCTCAAGGATAATATGTGATAAGGAACATACAACAAGGATTTGCCAATAACACAACATGTTGAACCAACCTAATTTCCACCGTTGATGGGGAAGCAGCCCAGCTGGTAACAGGAAGCGGTAGATACAGTATGTCTTGGCTTTCGCGGGTTTTTGGCGCTGCCCCACGGGACATGCTCTTCAGGAAACAGAGGCGATGGACTGCAACTGAAATATCGCTGAGCCAGATGTCCACCTCGTTAAAAAACTCTGAGAGCAGGGGCTGCCCAGGTGCTATCAGACTGGGAAGACGTGTTAAGTGAGGTCCTGTGAGGTCTGTCCTGGGTCAGGTCCTGGTCAATATTTTCCTTAGCCACCAGGTTGTTGAAATACTGATTATGCTTATAAAATGCTGAAATAATAACAGATAGCAAAGGGCTGCAACTGTTTTGAAGGACGTGATCAGAATGTAAAATAAAACTCAATCAACTTAGACATTACTTGATATTGACAAAATGCAGTTCAGTAGAGACAAAGGCAAAGCGGGCATCCTTGCAGTGCACAAACCCCGTGCAGAAACCCTCCGGCTGGAGAGCAGTCCTGCTGCTGGGTTGTTTCAGTGGGTGGCTGCTGGTCAGCCTTGCGAGCCAGGCAAGCGCACGCTGGGCGCTGCCGGCAAGGTGCCCCTCCCGAGGCAGGCACAGCCGCAACGCCGCTCCGCTGGGCCTGGGGGGAGCTTCAGCCAGAGGCTTGGGCTGCTCACCGTAAGGAGGAGGTAGCAAGCAGGAGGAAGTCCAGAGGAGATGCTTACAACATTGGTTAGAAGTTTGGAAAACCATGAGCTGCAAGAAGAGGAAGAGCAAACCGAATCTGTCTAGGTCTGGCAGGGCGAAGCCTGAGCAGGATATGAGAACAGCCATCTAAAATGCTAAAAATCACCAGAAAGAGATTAGTGGTCAATTTTCTCAGGTCTACCAAGGATATTTTGTGCAGTAATTGGCTTAATTTGCATCTAGAGGGATTTAGGGTAGGTATTAAGATTGCAAGGAGATTTTCCTTGGGCCACATCATGATGTAGCGAAGGCTGGCTGAGATCTCGCTGCTCCAAAACAGCATGCGGAGGAGCAGCTCCTTGCAGTCCCACTTGCCCTTTGGGGCTGCAAGGCACCCTGGAGGGACCTCGCTGGGCCAGGCACCCTGGGGAGACTTCCCTGGTAACCAGGGCCAGGCAGGGCCATCTCCAAGCACCCAGCGCTGGGGACTGAGGGAGCAGGGGGGAGCGGAGGCAGCGGGGGCTCTCGTTCCTGAGAAGCTGCCTGCCATGGGAGAAGGAGGTCTTTGCCCTGTGGGAGAGGTTGGCAACAGTTTTGGTGGGCCGCACCACTGAATAGGAAAACCAGGTCCATAACTGCATCTCCAGGTCTCCCCTTTTTGATCTGTGCCTCTGCCACACCACCCTTTCTTCTCTCGTCTCTCTGTGCCTCTGTTTTGCGTCTCCTCCAGCATCTTTCTTCTGCTGTACCCCTCCTGCTCCCCATCTTCCCCATCCCTCCAGCTGCACTCCTCCTCCTTTCTAGTCTCTCCCTCTTTATCCACATTCCTTCTCACGCCAGATTTTAATTCAGCAGCACAACGTTTCCATTTGACGACTCCATCCAGGACAGGAGCCGAGCCAGGGTGCTGCGTCCTGTCCTAGCCCCACATTCACGAGCGTCCCGTGGACGGCGCCGGCTGTCACCAGCAAGCCTGCTCTTTGACCTCCCTTGCAAGGAGGGGAGCCGAGCCAGGGTGCTGCGTCCTGTCCTAGCCCCACATTCACGAGCGTCCCGTGGATGGCGCCGGCTGTCACCAGCAAGCCTGCTCAGTACGTCTGGCAGCCGGCTCCCACGCCCTCCCCTCTGCCCGGCGAGCTGAGCTAAGCAGGGATTACGGTGCGCGCGGTGCGCCAGCCGGCGTGCGGAGAGGGAGGGACGGTGGGTCTCCCCGTTGCCCAGTGCTCCCCATTGGCATCCCCAGAGGAGGAGAAGGGCACTCTGCAGCCACCCATCTCCAGGGGATCTGCTGGGTCTTCAGGCTCTTTTCGGAGGGGTACAAGGCGCACGTGTCTGCACCATCTCTGCCCGTCAGTCCTTGTGGGCCAGCCTGGAAGCCTCCCCCCACCAAATCAGGCACCACAATGGCAAAGGCAAGGGATAAGCGTGGTGCGAAGGATCATCTGGCAGAGGGTGGATGTCTGTGAGATCTGCTGGCTGGGGGTAGCCGTCAGATGGCCTTTCTAGCAGGCACTAGGTTTGCTAGGAGCGAAGGTCTGGTTTCGCCAGGATGGTGCAAGCTCGGTGTTCGCTGCGTGGCTGAGCCCACCCCTCTGAAGCACTCTCAGTGCAGGGACCTCCCCAGCTCTACAAGACCCACAGATTAACCACCGGAGTCTGGCAAAGTCCATTCCTTCCCAAGGACCATCTCCACATGTTCCTGCTCATCTGGGTGCTGAGGGTAGCATTTTTGGGCAAACTGGCTCTTTTCTGCATTTCCGTAAGGCCCTGTGACCATGGTGCTGCAGTCTATGCAAAGTGTCTGAATTTCTCCTGGTTTTCACAGCCGTTGCCTTGTCCAGGCTGAAGCAGACGGTGCGTGCCTGTTCCCCAAGGAGCACGTTCCCCCAAGGAGCACGTTTCAGCCAGCCCTGCCGAAACACCTTCCCCCACTGTCCCCACAGCACACGCAGGATGCCACAGCCACACGGGTCGGGCTTGCTCCACTTGCTCAGCTGTGCAGCCCGCCTCACCAGGACCCTGCCAAAGCAGAGGCAAACTGTGCCGTGTCTCTCCCTCCCCCAGAGCCAGGCTCTTAGGCTGAGACGTGCCCGCCGGCTCGCAGCCGTCTGTGCGCGTGTCCCCCCAAACGCCCGCTCACACACACGTGAATTCACTTCTTGCACATCGGCACATGTGAACATCCATCAAGGACCAGACCACATTGTGCGGGGGCCATTGAACGGGGTCCGGGACCCACTGTGGCAGCTGTCCCACCTCCCCTGCCCCCCTGGGGCTGCTGGATGAGGTTCTCCAGCTCCTTAACCTGGAGGATGGAGAGCCAGGGAATCCCACCCTGTGGGCTACCTCTTCATGGACGTGAGGAGGCCCTTTTATGAAAGTCCCCAAGACTGGGACACAGTTCTGTCCCCACGTGCACGTCCCCTGAGGTCCCTTGGTCTGGAAAGCATAGTTGGGGTGGAGGTCTGTGGGGCACATGGCTGCCCACCTTCCCCACCTCCTCTCTGCTCTTGAGGATCCTTTGCGTCCTCAACCTTGCAGAGCTCTACCTCTCCCCCTGTAATCTTGCAGTCTGCCCAGGCTAAATAAGGTTTATTATCTCCCCAGCACCAGGTAGACACACAGGCAAATACCTTCCAGCCTCACAGGGTGTTTCTTTCCTTCTCTATCAGGCGCCGGTTAATGGTTAACTTTCAGGATTTTTCCTCCTGGCAGACTGGGAGCCCTTCAACGTTTTCTTTAACCTCTTGGTTAAAGAAAAACCAAGAGCCGGTTGGTATCTGGTGAACTTCTCTCCATGCCAGGCGGAACCAGTGCCCACTTTGCAGATGCCTCCGTACGGGTGCAGCGGCAGAAGGGCAGGGCAACACCTCCAGGCCGGTGTGGGCTGCGGGCAGCCAGATCCAGCCGCCGGTGGCACGATACGGGAGAGGGTCTGGGGAGGGCTCGGTTTCACTTGGAGGATGTAGAAGCTCGGTCTGATGGAGGGCTACAGATGCAGCTGAGGATACAGCGGACCTGCAGCAACCTGGCTGTTTGCCATCAGAAAAAGGGCTACGGTCCCCCTTGGGCTGTAAATCAAAATTCCGCCCGTCTCCTTCTGCAGGGGCAGAGTGGGTGGGCACGGGGCTGGTGCTCTGACCTACTCAGGGGAGCCTCAAGCCCTTTACCAGTAAGTGCACGGGGCACCCTCAGCGCGCAGCCCGTTGGGGCTAAGGTGTCGGGCGCTGGAAGAAAAATGGGTGCACAGGTTTCCGCTTACTGTCGCTAAAAGCAGAGCTGTTACCCAGAAGTTCCTAGATTTGAAAGAGGGGCAGATTCTGCCAGTAAGAGTGCAAAGGGGTAGAACGTTTTGGAAGCTTTTTTGTGCTTCGCTGATGCCCGTTGACAACAAACCATCGGCACGTGGTGGCCTCGGACCGTCTGAGCAGAGCGACTGGGGCTGCGCTTTGGTGGCAGCAGCACGGCACAGCACAGCCTCGTCCCTACGTTTTTGACTGGGCTGTTAGAGTATCACTCGATTTCCATTCTCTCTGCCATGATGGAAGAAGCAAACAGGCAACAAGGCTTTTGCGCTTGGGTTGTCACATTTTCATGGCAATTTAGCAAGGCTGGTTGAGAGTCATTTTCCAGCTAATTTCAGTTCCCTTGCACTGCTCCTGGGCTGCGGGGCCTGGGCTGCAAATGTGACAGCAGGGAGCTGCTCGTTTGCTGCTCAGAGTCTTGTCACGGGAGAAAAAACTGACCTGAGAAATGTTATCAGCATTTGAGAAGAGATGATAATGCTAATTTTGGTCCTAAACTCTTTCCTTAATAGAAATGATCAGCTCATGTTTATCCCAGCGATTACAGCTGCAAAGAGCTCAGGCAGTTAGAGAATATCCACCTTCTGCAGCTGAGAGACAGGAGGGGTTTACACGGATCACGAGAACTAATGCCAAGCTGGCTTTTTGAAGGAAATTCTCCCTTTGGAGGATAAATCAGCACCTAGCTGTTGGAAACTGGGCCCCGTTCCCCCAGGGGACGGGCTGTCCCACATCTGCCTGGTGGTCGGGTGTCTCGCCAGCCCCTCTGATGCATCTGGCTTTTGTCCTTGCAGGAACCAGGAGGCAGGACCTGGCTCTGCTCCAGTGCCCGGTCTGGGCTTGTGCTCAAGGTCTGACGTTCTGAGTGGTATTTCTGAGAATGCCTGCAAGGGGCTTGTGCCAGAAAATGTCCCTTCCAGGGCATCAGGTCTAGGTGGGCACAGGCATCCCAGTCTATGCTTGATCCCCGAGTCCCTCTGAAGTGCAGCTGTGTGCGGTGTGACCTGCTGAGGCGTCACCGTGCTCGTACCAGGGTGTGATTGCTGCTTGCAGCTATTGGCAGCCACATTCCTCACCCAGCACGTGTGGCCTGAAGGCTCAGCAGGACGCAAGGCAGAGCACGTATGGCTCCACGGCGGGGATGCTGGAGCTGCTGCCAGGGAGCTTGTGTTTCAGAGGCACGGGCAGACCTGCAGAGCCTTTGCAGGGCACATTCTTAGGTTCTGCAGTAACGAGGAGCGAGTTTTCCAACCTTCTCCAGCCCTTGCAGCACTGGAAAGCACAGTCCTTGCCTCAACACTGCTCTCCGATCACTCTCCGTAGCACCAGCCGTTAACCTTTCTCCTCCGCCCAAATACATCCATGTGTCTGCAGGGCCCTTGGAGCCGGGGAGTGATGGCAGCCGGCGCTGGCGGGTCGACCAGGGGAGCGAGGAGCCGGGTGATGCTGCGGAGGAGTGCGTCCGCCTGGTTTGTCTCATCTGGCTGCCATGTTTGTCAGCCAGAAGGGCCAGTGCACGCCGGCGGGCTGGTGTGGCCACCCGCAGAGGTGCCCAGATGCCCGGCCCCCGTGCACGGGCAGAGCTGGCACTGGCGCTTCTGCCATGTGGGTGGACAAAAAGGCAAGAGCTGAAAATATGTCTTATGTGCAAGGCACCAGAGCCAAGGGCGCAGGATGAATTCCTCAGTGCTCCCACAAGCCAGTCCAACTGGTTTACGCAAAGAGGAAATCACTGGCGTTTCTGTGCTGGTGCTTATGTCTGGCCCAGGTGTCATACGTAACAGCCTCAATTTTCGCATGTCAAGACTTCCAGGAATCTGACTCTTTGACTGACTCCAGTGATCTGGACCGGTCGTCCACAGGAGGACCTTCAGTGCAAAGCCTGCCAGCGCTGCCCACCCATGAAGGCCATTAACCATCATCTTCCTGTACCCAGTCCTGAAGAAAGGAAGCTGGCACCTACACTGGTCCCCTCCAGCACAGGAAAGGTCACACGTGCTGAGGATGATGAAGCCCTAAGCTGGGACCCTGAGAGGCTGAGTTACTTGCAGCGTACGTCCCCAGGGAGGAGGTGGAGACCTGCTCTTTCGCCTGACGTGGCTGACACCCCTCATCGCTGCCTTTGCAGGGGAAATAGGCAAGGGGTGGAGTAGGTCCCCCTGTGCCCAGCTGACCATTGGCACTGGGGATGCCCAGCCCTTCTCGTTGTGAAAGACAAGAGTGTGTCCCCAAAAGCACCCAGCTGTCAGCATCGGCTGTCGGTCCCTGTCCCACCCGGGTGCAGCGCCAGCTCTGCCACTCAGCTGGGCTCCTCACCAGGCTCCAGAATCTCAGAACAACCACCAACGAGGGCCTGATCCAGACAAGTGCCAAATACCCACGTCTGTCCCTCAAACTGGCTAACTGGAGCATGTCACTGAGCCCAGGGCCTCTGTGGCCGCCACCAGTACTGGGGTCCTCAGCCCCTCACTCAGGGCATTTGGGGCAGGACCAGGGATCAGGAAAGGCTCGTCCCGCACGTCCTCACCTTGCCCGGTGCACCCTGCACCACGGCCACGTGGCCCCTTTGCTCCTGCCAGCAGTGTGCTTTGGAGGGGGACCAGCCGGCTGGGTGAAGCCTCCATGGCCCCGGTCCTTCCCCAGCAGTGCCCTGCTTTCCTCCCGGAGCCTCTGCTCAGCCCCCAGCCCATCGGGCTGGGGGAGCCTCAGGCAAGCCCTGCACCATCTGCGAGGGGTCGAGCAAGAGCACGGCGACCACAGAAGCCCCACCAGCGAACAGAGCTGGCGCTGGGGCAAGCTGCCCCCGCAGCCCCCTTCCCTCCTCCTCACTTCTGGTCCCATTAACCAGCATCCGCTGAAGCTGGCAGAGGGCTGGAGGTCTCAGTAACGCAAATAAATAGGCTGAGAAGAGGACGTCACCTGTGAGCCTGATCCTGTGCTGCTGAGAGAGGCTCCACCGGGTGCTGGACACCCCTGGCTGGGGCTGGCTGTGCACAGATCTTTATTTTCCAAATATTATCCGTGACCCTGTATGTGATGAGCAATAATAAGGCTGGGATCTCACTGTGTGCTGCTGCCAGGACGCCTGGGCAGGGAAATTGGCTGTGGAGGCGTTTGAAGAGCTTTCGCAGCGTGTGAGGGGGGCCGAGCCCTGGCAGCCCCGTGGCCGCAGCGGGGAGCTGCTCGCTGTGCCTTTGGACGTGGGGTCGGGGGCAGCTCGTGCCAGAAGCTGCAGCGGAGGTTGCTCGGAGTCCAGGGAGGCAGGAATCTGGGACAAAACAGGGTTTGTTTCCCCAGTCGTGACTTCTCTCATCAGCTCAGCTGCGGGCTTGTGTTCCCATGTCTTAGTGGGGTGTCATCCCCACGGGGATGCTCCTCTCGTCCCGTGGCATTTGTGGGGTGGAGCCCAAAGTTCCTGTGTCCTCACTGGAACCTCACCGAGGACCTGACGGCCCCCTTCTTGTGCAGCTTGTGGGACTGGGCCCCACG
>NW_010517039.1:0-330 GCF_000687285.1 Phaethon lepturus | reverse complement strand
GGGGGCTGGGGGGGACAGCGGCAGGGAGAGGCGTGAGCCAGGGCCTTTCCGGGGCCGACACAGCTGAGGGGCCACCTGCAGGCCATGCTCAGGGATGCCCGGGACGGGTACAAGCGTGGGGAGGCGACGGTGCGGCGCTGCACAGCCCCACGTGTCTGGGACCCCGTGGCTCAGGGGTCCTGGGAGGGTGCAGAGCACCATCCTGCCCACGGGACATCCGCAGGCCATCCCGTGGTCCTGGCTGGAGCTGCTGGGCCAAGGCTGTCTGGAGGGAGTGAGGCGCAGACAGTCTTCCTTGCACCAGGGAGACGGGAGAGGGGAGGGGGGAAG
>NW_010517038.1:26267-32074 GCF_000687285.1 Phaethon lepturus | reverse complement strand
TAGTGATTCTGTGATTCCGTGATTCTGTAATAGAGTCCCCCAGGTTCCAATGGCACAGAGCTGTTGAATTCTCTGGTATAAAATAGATTCACTGTGCACCTGTCTTGAAATCTGAGGGAGTATTAGTCAAAACTAAAGATGCTATGATGCCAGGAATGGCTAGGAGAAGCTAAGGGAATACCACAGAGGAAATTAAAAGATACCATAAAAATTATGTATTTGTAATCAGTGTTCAGACAGTATTAACTGAAAACAGAGTCTCATTATTAGGTGTAGTTTACCATTCATAGTAAAAGAGAATTTCTGTCCAAAAAGCTCACAATCTGAAGAGGTGAAAAAGACAGAAGAAGAAAGCAACACAGCACAGGATATATAACTGCCACCGTGGAGGAGGAGTGTTGACTGGAGTAGGCAACTTGCTGCAAGTTGCAAGCAAAGCGTCCAGCAGGTCCCACTCAGTAGCAAAACCTGGTTTACTTTCTGAGTGAAAACAGTGTGGAAGGAAAAGCTCACCCAAGCCTTGCCGGAACCTGCTAAACCCAACAGTAACCACACAGCTACATTTTTGCGACTAAGAAAAATAAAAAGCATTTTATGCTAGCTTGCGTGTAACATGTTTGACATTTTAATAAGAAATGAAAATGTCAAGGGTGATTTATGACTATGTCTAGTGCATGACAAAGGATAACTCAGCAGCCATTAGACAGCAAAGTGCATTAGCTGGACGTATCTCCAAAGTACCTGTACAAAGGACAAAAGACTGAGTACTGTCTGGGCATCTGTTTTTCTGAGAAGCCCAAGCTAGTAAGGACATGAAGACAGACAAAGAACTTTATAAGGAAAATGTGGTGAGGATCATGAGACATGATGTGTACACGCAGTTTCATGAGAAGTAGCGTTTATGATTACATCATTAGTCTTATGTTAGCCCCAGACCCAAATGTTTCAACCCAGATTTCCTAATTGTCCCCATTATTTGTACTTCGGTTTCTTCTAATTTTTGCAGGAGAGAGGAAACTCTTCCTCCCATCAGAGAAGCACAGGCAGAAGGAGGAAAGGCTCCTACTATTGATGGGACACATCTACCTTAGGTCAAGGCCTCGTTCCATGGCCGTGGGTGACACCACCACAACCAAGGGCAGCTCAGATGGGACCCATGTGGCACTCCCCAGCCTGGGTTTCTGAAGTCTAAGGGAGTGGATGAAGTAATGCTGCCAATTTCCCCCCAGTAAAAATGCTTATTTGTATCTCTCTACCACATTGGCAGGAATGAATTTGAGCATGAAACTTAATCATTCTGTGAAGTTTGAGGAAAGCATGTAATAAACGCAATTTGCTATGGAGTGATTGATAGACACACAGCATGGCTGCCTCCACCTCACTGCCAGAGGAACCCAGGTTAAAAAAAAAATCCTCACAGACATAATATAAAGTAAGGTTTTACACAGCTCAGTACAACTTCTGTAATACTGAGAGTTGTATTTATTATTTCATTAAGCTGCAGTAACACAACCACAATAGCATACATGCCATGACTTACTCTGTAAATAGATCACAGTGGAAGAAGTCCACTCTGCTGTGGCATATCTGTGGATCATATAGTGGCTATGTTTGTGCTATATCAGTCCCCAAACATTAAAAAAAAAAAAAATCAGCAGCCATTTGCTTGACAGGTTTATAGTGAGAGTATCAATTAGGGATGGACTAAGGGTAAATTTTAGCTCCTTTCCCCTTGGAAATTTATCTTAACATTGACATTCTTTTTCTGTTCTCCAGCAGATCTGGGCTTCTCTCTGCTTCTTGCACCAGGGGTAACGTCAGCAGACGTTATCGATCCGGGCTGTGAATACACCACAGCACTCAAGTACTGTGGGACCTGCTTTGCAGTCGGATGCCCTTGATCAAACAGAACCAAAACCTTTCACAGCTTTCGTCTCTGCACATGTAAATATTGAGCAAAACTGAACATAGCGGAGCCAAAGGCTATGATTTAGCAGCTACTCTAGTTAAGTGATCATGTTTAACTATGGTTAACTGACCGTGATCAAACAACGTTGTTTAATAGGGAGGCTGCCTCAGCTGACGTGTATTTACAATATCAGCTGCTGTGAACATTTTAAAATATTCTTAACAACACTGTCACTGGTGAACTATTTGATGTCTGGAGATTGTTGATTACCTGTAATTTCTCCATTCTCAACCATGGGATTGCCACTACTGGCTCTTGTGACACTGTCATATGATGGAGGAAAGGATGCTGAGGACAAAGTTTCAGACTTCTCAGGACTCCTACCATAGTTTTCACCCATCATAGACGCAATAAGTCCTTCTTTTTCTGGGGCAGCATCTCCAAGAGTGTCAATACTGCAAGTTCTGTGATGATAGAGGTAAGAAGCCTGCTTTATGGAGCGCAGGAGCAAATGACTTCTGTAGGCACGCTGGATGACAGTGGCAGAAGCTTCCTCTTGTCTGTGTCTGAGTGTAGTAGAGATAGGCTCGTAGGATTTTTTTGATGGATTGGCAGCCATGAACTTCTCCTCCATTTGTACTTTTAGAGTATCCATCTCCCCAGAATCTCCTAACACTCGTTTGGTAAAAGCAAACAAGATATCCAAGCAGTGGATCCTGTCTCCACTGACCATAGGCAGGTCCATTGCTATGAGTTCAATTTTGTTTGGTTTTGGTACACGTAAAGGTTCAGCCAGAGCATCTGCGAAGTCTGACAGCGCGGAGAAAGTTATAAACTGAGTTGCCTCAGGATCAAACTTCTCCCAGATTTCATAAAAGATGTCAAAATCATCTTCCCCTAAAGGTTCTGTACTTTCCTCAGTGGCAGCATTGAAGTTCTCCAGAATAACAGCTATATACATGTTTACAACAATGAGAAAAGATATAATAATGTAACTTACAAAATAAATAATACCTATGGCAGGTTTACCACATTCACCTATAGTACCATTTATGTTTGGATCACAGTACGGTGGCCCAGTGTTTAAAATAGGACTGAGAAGACCATCCCAGCCAGCGGATGTTGTGATTTGGAAGAGACAGAGCATGCTGTTAGCAAAGGTTTGGAAGTTGAACATGTCATCAATGCCATCTTCCATTTTCACATAGGCAAAGTTAGCCATGCCAAAAATAGCATAAATGAACATGACCAGAAAAAGCAAGAGGCCAATGTTGAATAGAGCAGGTAGGGACATCATTAACGCAAAAAGCAGAGTTCGAATTCCTTTGGCAGCCCGGATGAGCCTCAGTATTCGTCCAATCCGAGCCAAGCGAATGACCCTGAAGAGTGTAGGTGGTAAGAAATGTTCAAAAGCTTTACCAATGCCAGAAAGCAGTAAGGCTAAAATGGAAAGGATAACAACTGGTTAGAATATCACATTTCTGCTTACCTGGTAAGTAGGATGAAATGATAATATCTGTGCAGTTGAAAAATATCTGATATGTGTGTGTTAAGACCCTAGCAGGACAACCTTTAACAGAAGTTAAAGTTGAAAAAACAGCTGTAGAAATCAACAATTATAAACTACATTCTTCAGCCACCAGAAGATAGTACCCATTGCACTAAGGGTGGCAAGCACTTTTCTACACACAAATCTCAAATATTCGTATCAGTCAACAACTGTTGACTGATGGTTTTCTTTCACACTGGTTGCACGAATACTTCAGCACGTGCAGATTATGTATTTACCTTCTAAATTTGACTTCAAATACTGACACTACAAAGCTAAACTAAGAAAACAAGATATAATAACAATGCCATGGTCATCATTTAGATAACAGAGTAAAGATATGTGTAAGCAAACCCAGTGACGAACGTAGAAGTTGTGCATGCCACTCTACGATGGCTTTTACTTCATTTAGGGACATAGTTACACACAGATGTTATTCTACCTTTAGTTTGCATGAAAAAGTGACAGATCTAGTAGCACTAGAAGAGGTTTGTATTTTCTAGGTTTAGATGTTTGAGATACATTTTTCTGGATTTCCACTCCAGGGACTTAATTTCTCAAGGAAGAGCCATGTTCTTACTGGAATCTTACCCAAAACATAAGTTGTACTAAAGAAATGAAATATTTTCTTCCTCTAAATGTCTTCTGCTACTTTGGCATTACTGGCCCTACGAATAGTTAAATTGGCAGAAAGCTCAATTGGCAGAAGAGGTCTTTATCCCATTCTTCCGTTGCAATCCCTTCAAATGAGAGCTAATACATTTATGGTGTTCTTTTCTATCCTGTTACACAGTGTGAACCCTTATTTTCCATCAGCTGTGCCTGAGTTTTCAGAAACTGAATTTGATACTCTATAATCTAATTCCAGTCTTCATATGCTCTATATATTTCAATTCTCTGTTACAAACACAAATGACAAAATGCAGCAATTTTTATCTGATCAACGATTTCTTAGTTGGCACTAAACCTGTAACAATGGAAATCATCACATAATGTGGTACTGGTATGACGGGTTATTCATTCTGTCTTTCAGACGGGGGAAAAACACAACCTGAAGAACCATTATGAAAGATTTTACATAACACAGCTGCCTTTCTAAAATACTTCTATTAAAAGTAAATAGCAGAAATTAAAAAAATCTTATTTTACGTTATTTTAATATAATCATGGTGGGTTTTTTAGTTCTTTTTCCTCAACTCCTTACAGTATTATCATTTCCATTTCAACATTGATTTGCAGTTGATAAATTGTAACTATTTTTTCCTGAAAATAATAATAATAGATTTAGTAAAGAATTTGCCAAACCAATTTTACTTACCAAGAAGTGACATGATCACAACAACTAAATCAAATATATTCCAGGCATTTGAGAAGTAGTACTGCCTCAGAGCCACCAATTTCAGCACACATTCTGCAGTAAAGATGGCAACGAAGAGTATATTGATTTTGTTAAGGATGTTAGTCTTCATTTCACTTGGCTCATAGGTTTCCACCATCATGGTGATCATGTTAAGGCAGATGAGAATCATGATGACAACGTCAAAGGCCTGGCATGTTACAATGTCAAAAAGGAATCCCTGGTACCTGTTCTAGAGGGAAAACGTACATCTGGCATCAGTTATGAAAGTAGGGAGTTCTCAGCTGTGCATGTTTCCAACAGCTCTAATTTTTATGTTGCAAAGTCACTCAATTATAGTGAAGTCAGAGAAATTTAAGAAAGGCAGCATATAAAAAGGACATTAAAAATCCCTTCCCATCCTCAAGTTTAATCAGTTCCAAGGTGAATGAGAATCCCAACAATGTTTATGCAGAGAACTTATTAAATATTTAACCTCTAAAATATTTCAGTGCAAATTTTTGTTATGGAATTGACTTCAGAGCACTGTCTGAATATCAACATAAAGATGGTATAAATAATTTATATGCAATATATAAACACACACACTTTTCAGTGAATTAAATTACACTTTTGCAGTGTGTTTTCCTTTTGAAGAATTCAGTCTTACCAGTGGTCTTGGAATGGGTTTTTGAGGTTTCTTCGATCCCAACTTTTTCATTGCATTGTAATATTTTTTCTGTTCTTCTGTCATAAAGATATCTTCCCCACCTAAGTATATAAGGAAATGTCACTGTTAATTTGGCGAGAAAGCAGCACTATTGCAGTTACAAAGTCTAAAATGCTGGAAACTAACATTCCTTCCTTTCTCACATCTTGCTGATCCCAGCCCTTTTCATAATTTGTAACCAAGTCCAAAAAACCAGAGTGGCACAAACCATACGTTCACAGAGCAGAAGTCCTGGGGTGAAACCCAGCTAGCTCAGAAAGCATGAAAACAAAGGACCTCCTGA
>NW_010517038.1:0-26236 GCF_000687285.1 Phaethon lepturus | reverse complement strand
CTTTCCCTGGTTTCTCACATCCTGTTCTTGTTGAACATCCAAAATACTTCTCAGAGCATCCGTACCAGACCACTTTCTAAATAACAAGTCTCCTGTTGTGCTCAGTTCCCAAAAAGAATCAAAATTTTAAGGGGCTGCAGAGATGTCATTGCCTTTGATCTGTGGGGAAAGAGCTGGGTGCTCAAGTTATAGGGGAAAAGAAAGGAGGAAGAAACTCACCCTGGGTGTTACTCCTGCTAACTTAATTACTAATGCTCTTGGAAATGCCAATAGAAGTTCTAGATTCTATGTATAACACAGTGCTTGGTCTCCAAAGATAGTGTTGCTCAAGATATAGTAGGTGCCTGGGAACAAAACCAATATACTTATCTTTTTCTTTTGCTGGTTGAAGTTGTCAATAATAACACCAACAAAGAGATTCAGGGTAAAGAAAGATCCAAAGATGATGAAGTTCACAAAGTAGAGATACATAAATAGACTGTGCTCCATTTGTGGCTGCTCATTTTTCTGCAACAATGAGAAGCAACATGAAAAATGACCAATAACAAGAAGATCTCAATTCAGAATAATCTTCATATTGCAAATCCTCTCACAAATTGATTCCAGGAGGAACTCAGATATACAGCCCTACTTCTAATTCTGACAAAATTGGTATAGTTTAAAACTACCAATAGTGCATAACACAAAATACTGTACATATATGGTACTTTTGGAAGGGGCATGAAATGGTGGAAGAAAGCACCATTAATATGATGACTACTAGATGCATCAAAATTCTAAGACCTCATAAGGACATTATTGCTCAGATGCTGACTGCTCTCCCTTTTGAAATTAAACATGAACTGTATGAAATGAGACACCAAGCACAACACCCGAGACATAACTAACCAGACTAACATAACTAACATAACTAACCACAAAGCGTTTATACTATGACAACTCGTTAATTTGATTTCTTTTTCAATGTTTGTTTATGTAGTTTCTGGCTAAATCATTGCAGAACAAGATAATTTAATTCATACTGATATATTTGCACTGAACAACTTGTAGAGCAAAACTTAGTCCTTGACTAATGGTGAATGAGGTTTACTTTTGTTTTAATTTTTTTTTTCTTCACAACAGCTGATTGTTGTGGGTTTTTTTCTTCTTTTCAAACGTGACTTAAAATCCTATAATTTTTAGTTGATTGAAGGCCTACTAAATTCAATAGAAACAGTTACTGAATTGGACATTCTTGACATGAATTTCACAAGCATTTCAGAAGCATCAGTTCAGCTTCTTCCAATAAGAATAGGAGCTGTAAATTGCTCAGTATGTGAAAAATCAAGCAAAATATTTAGAAGTCTAACTGCAAGTTCTTGATGTCAAAAATCTTGGCCTAGATAGTTTTTTCTTCTTAGCAAAAAACTTCTTCTATGGCTATTATGGATTTAAAAAAAAACAGAACAAGAAAAATAGTTTTTCAAATTGAAACACAAAACCCCCCTATTTTTAGATACAGTTACTTTAAAAATTATTTTATTTCTTTGAAATCATGATCAAATTAAGACAGCCTCTTCATTTGAAATTCTTTGCCTCCAAAGACATACCTCTTTGTTCTGTATAATATTGGATGATACTTCTGATAAAACAGCAAACGCTCCCGTCAATATAAGCAGTAGGTAAAATAGTACTAGTGATGGCTGACAATGTATTTGAAATGGTTGTTTATGCACAACAGCTTGATTCTTGATAAGTTTGGGTTTATGTTTTGAAGCGAACCTTAAACTATGTCACTGTAAAACGTGCAGGTTTACTCCAAGTTTGATGTGTGAAGGTAGGTGCCTCCATGTGAGTGGGAACTCTGAACTCCCCTGCTAGCTGATGGACATCCAGTTATTAGTGGTATAAAAAGGTGCTCAGCTGAACAGTGTAGATATCCAGAGTGATCTCAAATGCTCCCTAGATCCCTCTAGGAATATTGACTAGATCTCCATTAACCATACAAGGCACTTGGAGGTCAACTAACTTCATTTAGGTGAGTGGATCTGGAGTTGAATCCCACTCCCCATTACAACAGATTAAGATACTATAAGTCATTCGCAGATGAAATGTTTACATCAGCTGATAAAAATAATTACTGGAAAGATTTAGCACAAACAGCAGATATAAAACTGCAAAAACCATAATGCTTTTGTAGAAAGCAGTAACACTAACAAAAAATATAGCTTGAATATAGTGACTGACCTCTCGTGAATCTACTGCCGCATACATGATGTCCATCCAACCTTTAAATGTTGCCTAGAATGAGGAATTACGGAAAATGTGTTGAACTTTCAGACTAAAAATCTTCACAACATTTACAATATCCGAATGATACTGACTGGAGTAAGAGCCTTTGGTATGGTCATACACACGTAGCACCACGCTCTGTCTTTGGGGAAACTTGGCCCTGCTGTATGTATGACATTCTCGGCCTTGTCGGGATGTTTGGGGTGGGGATGCTCTAGGCCAGCTTGCTAGGGTGGGACAGAACACGTTGTCCTAGGATACTGGCAGGGGAAACCTTCACTAGCATGATCTACTAAAGGCCTTACAACCCTCATGGCTGAAAAAGATCTGTATTACAGAAGATTAGTTCAGTGTTTGCCCCAGATTTCCTTCTGAGATGGACTCCAGCTTTCAGTCTCATGAACCTGCTTGGAGGCTGAAATAGCACTTGCCCACTAGATGCTTGCTTTATCACCTGGAAAATCACAGCGGGATCTAATTTGTCCCCTTATTTCCATTTGTGTGCACGAACAGCACTGGTAGTTGAGCAGTGCTTCCCCCCTACAACCTGCATGACACCACTTTTTTCCAGCAACCACAGAGATGAGTCAGGAGTTGACACGAGGTCAAGCCCACCTGGCATGGTGCTGGCTGGCAAAGGCAAGCAGCACTTACCACCTGAAGAAGAGCCAGGTAGCCAGAGCCAACATTATCAAAGTTGACTTTAACATTGACCCAGAATATTTTTCCTGTATTATTATACATTCTACAGTCTGTTATGTCATTGATCGAACTATTTAGTTCTGAATCTTCTTCTGTCAGATTGACACATTTCCCAAACTTCCCAGCAAACAGGTTCACTCCCATGATGCTAAAGATGAGCCAGAAGATGAGGCAGACAAGCAGAACATTCATGATGGAAGGAATGGCTCCCACGAGGGCATTGACAACCACCTTGAATGAAACGGGAGAGGAAAAATACACTTAAACAAAGATGAGCTCAAGTATCTGCTCAGTGCAATTAGCAGTCAGTCACCTCAGCAAACAGAAACCTAATGTTTTCCCTGTAAATACCAGTCACAGCTGGCCTGGGTACCTTGAGCAAAGACTCAAAGGTCCAGAGTATCTCTCAGGCTTTCAAAGGAATAGTTGACACTTTTTTGGCTGCTGTGAGCACTACCGCGGAAGTATACTACAATGTGAGTCCCTCCTCTTTTGATGGCTTTCCCTTGGTTTTGTTTGTTTGCTTGTTTGAAACTTTTACAACATAAAATTTCTTAAGTATTTATCCATAAAAACTAGTACAGAGGACTGTATTGTTAAGATTGTAGAAAGCAGTTTTTAAAAGACCAGTAATAACTCCACACTAGCATTTTCCTAGATGTATTTTTTTTAGTGGGTGATGATTGCATTTGGGGTCTATAACCACGAGCTGGGTACTTTTTCTGTGCTAGCTGCTGTCTAGTCACAAAAAATGTCCATGTACGTTTTAAGTGCATGCTAAGACATAGCAGATTGCTTAATAAAATGGGGCAGTGTAAGGAAAAGATGAGAACATATCTTTGAGTTTCATAGTGAAGGCAATGAACTCGGCAGTCAGGTAGCAAAGAAGAACTTGATCGACCAGAAAAAGAAAATGAAAAAGCTTTGTGAAGGTCTTTGGAGACCATGTCACACACATTCTGCATAGCAAGAGAGAAAGTATAATGGTACCTGTTTCAAAATTGACTCCAGACATGGAAATTTTGATACATTCTGTTAATTAATTTAATGCAACTTCTTTCTGCCTTCACGGTGAAAAGATTGCAATGAGAGCTTTCAGTCTCACTTCCAGAAGCTATTCAAAAGCAATCTATATCTCAGCTGCATTGAGTCTGCATTCCCACGTAAAGGTGTGACCTTGATGCCACATGTATTTCTATCATCCATTTTCACATGCCAGAGTATATTCCATAGACCAGACTTTTGCCCAAATACCACTGTGGTTATCGCGCTGTTTCGCATTGCAGCGTATGCAGCATATGGCTGAGGGAATCTTTCTCTGCATTTGCACAACGGTAAATTTGTAATTAATGTCCAGCAGCTTCACATTGTTCCAGGTGCTCTTCTGATGGAGAAAGGCAGCAAATATTCTACAGACAAACACTCCTGCTTTTTGAAAGAATAAGTCTATTTGGAACAATAATTTGAGCAAAGTACCTCTTAATAGTCTGAAGTTTTTCAGAGGTGATTCTTTCCTCTGAATTAGCTTGCCATCAGACTTCAAAAATGAGAATTGTGCTCACAGTTCTTATTCTCTCTCTTATTTTTGGCTATCTCAGTAAGACAGGAACACAAAAATGGCTGAGCAGCAATGGAACAAAGTTCTGCCTAGTCTGGTTTTAGTTTCCACAGCACCTAGGGTCGCTCACTCAAGGAAAATCTATGAGGAGTAGCCAAGTAGAGGAGTGCAGCAAAGGCGCCTTTTAAAAAATAATTTTATAGGTTCTAAACTGAATGTGGAGTAGACGTGGACTTCATAAAGACACAGTCATGAGTTACGAACCTGTTACGAGCTTATTAGTACTGACAGGCTTTACTTTGTGTTCAGGCTTACCCTCATTCCTTCAAATCGTGACAATGCTCTTAAGGGTCTCAGTGCTCGGAGAGTCCTAAGGGATTTCATGGGGCCAAATGAACTGTCTAAGAGGTTTATTAGAGAGACCTGAATGGGAAGACCAAAGAAAGTATTAGTAATGTCCCGGTACCGGTTTCCTTTATTCCTGTTTAAAAAACCCAAACAAACTTCTCTAGATTTTCAGTGCCCACAGTGCGATATCCTGAAACCATCATTAAAGGAGGTAAGAGTACCGTCGTAGCTTCGCATCCAGACAACTGTCAGTGATTCTGCTGCTGCATCCTGCGTCAGGACCCGCGTAGAAATGCCAAAGGCGGAACTTACGTCTACAATAAGGAAGTCCAGCCAGCACCAAGCATTGCTGAAATACTTCTTGAAGCCGTAAGCCACCCATTTCAGGAGCATCTCCAGAACAAAGATGAAAGTGAACATTTTGTCAAGAAATGCCAACATCATTTTTATGCTTTTTCTCTCATTTATATGGATGTCTTCAAATGCCTGAAATCATAACATATACATGGCAAAAGTCAGAGATGAGCTTTATAAAATGAAAGTCTATCATTAAGACCCCTTCATCATTCAATATGTGTTTTACACAGATCTAAACCCCATCTTTGACTCAAAAGTATGTCAGCTGATAAACTTGTAATTCTTTCTTTTTCTCTACCTAGTACACCCCTGTGGACACACACGTTATACACACTGGGAGCCTAGGAGGAAAGTATAAACTGCTTGAAATTAATTTCTAAAAATATAGTTTCGAAAGAACCAGGAACTTTTTTTTTTTAAAGTATTAAGAGTAATTTATTTGTTTTAATGTCTTAAGAAAAAATATATTTCACAACCGTGAAATAATGTCCAGAGCAATCCAGAAAAATCCAGTATACAGCAAGAATAGAAACAGCTTCTGAGAATTATATATTTTCACATTGTTCACTCTCTCTCATAATTTGTAATAATATGAATAATAAATTTGCAGTAATTGCAATAGTGAATAAATGACTGCTATGTAAACCTTCTTCTTTTTTCTGCTGATGAGTTCAAAGATACATGCTGTGTTTTCTGCTAAAAATAACTTCTCTGTGTGCAGATTAAAGCTAAAAATGTTTCTAAATAAATACATGAAATTGTGCTACACTAACCAGAGCTCCACTGCTTAGAAGAATCATGAATATAATAAAGGATTCAAACCAGGAGTGTTCAACAATCTGGTAGCAGGTTTTTCTCAGATTACACCATGTTTCTCCTCCAAACTTTATGGCACTACCCACGTAACAACGGAAGTACCGAACACAACCTGAAAGGGAGAGAGAGCAAGGAATGTATGGAATGAATGTACATGCACATGAAGGGTTGCTCAAGAAACTTCTTGCAGCAGGGGAAAGTCCATGGTCACCTTAACTGCATCACTGTTGGGTTTTTTTCATGTTTTGTTATGGTGGGGGGAGGCAACCTCTAACTTTCTTTGCCTTGTAACTCCTATTTATATACATAGAAAGTAGGCGGAGCCCCTTTGGACAGCTTTCCATCCTTTCAAGGTATTTCTGAGACACTGGACGCGCTCTCAGTGACCTGCTGTTTGGGCACACAAAACTTCAGGACCATAGGAAGAGTCTCGATGTTACAAAAGGCTTTCTCAGTTTCTGCACACTGTTTGGAAAGCAGAGACAAGATAACCCAGAACAAGAAGGCTTGGAGAACATTAACAGTTGTCATCAAAAGTGCAGCGTTATACCCTGCCCTGCAAGGCCTGTTTATTTATTTATTTGCTTCTGAACGTATGGAGTGACTGATTTTATATCACATAACCTGCAAGAACGTGTCATATGCTAGCTGACATACAGGCTCCTTGAAAGGAGACATCCCCTCCCAAGCTCACCCGATGACTTCTTGTAACAGGCGGTGACGCCAGGGCCACCTAACATTTCCTGACCGCCCCGTTACAAAATCCGGGGTTTGATTACTTATTAATTTTGTCAAGAATTAACTCACTTTGGCTAACGTTTTCTTTGCTGTGCGCTCTATGCTAATTCATGTTTTCATTACAGCAAAAAATGTCAGCCAGAAGGTTTCTGTCATGTCCAAGCATGTATGTGATACAGTATCATGTATGTAACTCATATAAATAATAGAATATAATACATGCAAAAAATTCTGATCATCCTTCTTTCAACAATCCCAGTTTCCCCAGCAAAGTGGATCTGGCATGTGAGATGAGGCAGGGAATGGCACTTGCACAAGATAGTGACTTTTTCTTGTGCAAAAATCTGTGTTACGTACAGATTTGCTGCACCTTCAGTTGAGTTCTCTAATGGTTTGGCCACAGCAAGCACACTCCAGCCTCGGACTGCAGAGCACAAAACAAGGCATTTCACATTTCTTCTCTGGAAGGGGGGGAATATATATTTATTTTGTTTTAATGGCTATTATGGCAAAAAATGCCATCAATAAAGTGGATTTGAAAAAAACCCCTGTAACTCAGAAATCTGAGATGTGTGTTATTAATATAATACTTGTGGCTTTGGTTTTTTTTTCCCCTCAAGAAAGCAAACAGCAATGTAGGTATGCTGGATCATCAGGATTTATAATATATAACAGAATAGCATAAGTATATATTATTATTACACAGACAATACTTCGCATTCGGTCACAACATCTCTTTAGCTTCGAATAATTTCTACATGTTTCACTGTTGTGGATTCAATCCTAAAACTGTACATTAGAAGTTTCATTGACCCAAAAAGGGCACAGAAAAAAACAAGCCAGCTCTGCAGAGCAGGGCAATGAGGGGAGGGGAGTAGTTACAGCGAGGCTGGAGAAGTCCCGCCTGATCGTTCGTGGTACAAGGATGCTCGAACAGGCAGAAAACAACAGCATCAATGAAAACTCAGGGAAGAGGTGGAAACAGTGGTGGTCAGCCAGGCTGGCTGGGTGAGCCAAGAGCAAGTTGGAGCACCAGGAGGAAATCTGTCATAGTTATAATTCGTTTAATATAACACACTTGGAAGACATGAGCCTATAGTCTGACTTGATATAGTTTATTCTCTCACAACTCCTACTGGGAGTTCAGTGATTACCCCCGGCTGTTGGTAGTGGCAGTTATTTAAGAAAAGTCTCAAGAGATTTTTTTTGCCTGTTATGAAAACCGCAGGTTGTGGGTTTTATTTTTCAGATGCCACCATCCCTCTGTTAACTAGAGAGGGACAATGATTTGGACTATTTATCCGATTTCCAGATAACTAAAATGAACTGAAAGTAATCTCACCCTGCTGGGTCAGCACCTCTAGGGAAACAAGCCTGGTTTTCACTCTTCTCATTTCCTAGTAGTGAAACCATGAAAGCCTTACCTTCTGGAAAACATTTTTCTGGAGTCTTGAAGTCTTCAGCAAACTCTGGAATCTGCCTCAGAAGATCTTCAGGATTTGTCAGATCCACTGTGCTGCCTTCAGAAGAGCTGACACTGTCAAACTACCAAGCAAAATAAGATCAGATATTGATTCCTTCTACATTCAGCTCCAAATGAATAAAATCATCTATGAACAAATAGCATTCAAAATTAAAACTTGCCTATCTACTAATATTTCAAGTAACGTTGGTAATGGAACAAAGTTTGTGATTTTAAAAGTATATGAGCTTAGAAGTACCAATAGGTGCATTAAAACAGGGGCCAAAGCTAGATAATTAGAATATTTATCTACATGAACCAATGTAACTGGCTAGTAAGCTGGTAAATTGAATTTGCTTTTAACTTGCTTATCAGCACATGTAGTCCTCAAAGTGGGATAAACTGCTTGGGTTAAAACCATGCAATCACTGGAAAACGCATTCAAACAGGAGAACCAGATAAATATACCTGGTATTGTATCGGGAACTGAAACACCCATTACAGTGTTTATGAAGTAGAAATTGGGATCATATCATATATTCCCCAGTTACAAAGCTTTTCTCTATCCCATCACACCATATATAATGTATGATGAGTCAGCAGTTTATTAGAAACTACTTCATGTTTTTGTTCTTTTATGTTTGCGTGATGCTGTTACTTTCTTAATGCATTCTTTATTCAAAATTATTCCAAAAATATTTTTAACTAATAACTACTATCTTTAACGTTATAGTGAGAAATTCATTTAAATATTACATTTTGTGAAACTGAGATACTTAGGACACAGTCAGACTTGCTGAAGTTTCCTACTTTTACTTGGAAGCATATCTTTCTTTTAATGCCTTTTTTTCCCCTCCTCTCCCTTTTTTTGTGGACTCATATTTCAGTAAATGGAAAGTAGCCAAGAGAATTTTATAAATTATTTATTTGAATCTACTTGTTTTGTTGTTTTTATGTTTCTCTTTCCTATACATAGGTTTTTCTTAAAAATCAATACCTAGAAACCCAGCACGGCTTCAATTTCATTCACATAATTCTGGCTCCACCATCAGCCAGCCAGACCGGCCACTGCAAGCTCAGCTGCTGCCACTAAACTCCACTCCAGCAAATCCTTGAACAGAAACTGTACCCAAGCTTGGCAAGTATCGGAAAGTTAAAGTTAATTAAACAAAAAATAAACAAAAAAGTGTTACCTCTTTCTGCTCTGGTGACGACGGTTCAGATTTCCTGTCCTTTCCTAGGTACAGCACACTGCACTCTTCAGAGGAAAACCCCGATCCTTTACTCCAGCTTCCTGAATTTTTTCCTCTTTCTCCTCTTTGCCTCAGGTGATTTTCATCCTGAAAAGAATCTGTGGATTAATGGGGGTTTCTTTTCCCCTTTTACGGGGTGGACAAGTTGGAAGGGAAAGAAAGGTAAGAAAGATACGCATTTCATTTAAATTGGGGCTCTCCAGTCAAACGTCGTAAGACATGATCATTTTGGAGTCTCTGGTTTTACCTAAGGATAGAGAAAGGGAAATTTTTCCCGACGGACATGCAGCAAACTAAGGAATTTTAGTGAACTAGTCAAAAGTTAAGTGAGAATTTTTGCATAGGAATTAAGACAGAAAATTAAGTTGAGAAATCTTGAGACAAGAACAACAATCTTCTATGGTTAAAACAGAATGAAAAAATTCAGAGAACACAAAAAAATAGGATAATATATGCTCTCTTATAAGAAACATGTCCTTAATAGAGCCACTCCATACTTAATCCTTCTAACTTCTGCTAATGATTACTACATGCTACACACAGCAAGGACAAATACAAAGAATGGACCAGGACTATAAATTCACGTTATGAGTCCATGGAAATGTTTTTTATGCAGAACATTCATTTTTGCTCTGTTATGTAAATAATGCCAAAACAGTTGGCAATATTCACATGAATTTTTACATAAAATTTCCAAGCTCCCCAAGGACTGCCACAACCATCTATGGACAATCTATGGGCTATGTAATTACCTGTGTGTAACACAACGTGTCAGCTAGGAATTCCTGCAGCAAACCTAAAAATTAATGGTCTTTCTTTCAAGAAAGAACTATGAAAGAATTTTGATTTTAAAAGGCTCCAAGTGATAACTTACCCTCTCTCTAAACGTTTGTATTTTTGGTTTTAGTTAAAAATTTGGTAACTCCCTGGAAATGGATCAACATATGCCATCCTGTTCTACTCGACAGTCTTCTACCATACGTGCATTTGTCAATATATAGATGATCCTACACTTCCAACACAAATAAAGAAATTCATTACCTGTTTGCTGTATTCTGTGTCTGTAAATGTGCTCAGTTTATCATCATCTTCAAAACCCTCACTTGTATTCTCCGCCTCAGCAATAGGAACACAAACAAATACATTGGGATTGGTAATAAAATCTTCAAGACCTGAGCATTTGTCCCCATTTTTCTCAGCCCATTCGTTATTGTAATTCTCTTTACAATTTTTCATTTCTTCACACTTGGACCCAAGCTGGTACTGTGCAGTCAATTTGATTTTCTTCCTGTGTGCTTTCTTTATATGCCTGAGCTTTCCACAGCAGGTATCCCATGTAGCGCTCTTCACCAAGTGAAATCCCTTGTGAATCCGAGCAAAGGCAAGCCGAAGATTGTTCATCTCTCCGTCATCCTCTGCTGTCTGGAGACAGTCGGTACTGAAGGAATTCAGCAGTAGTGCAATGAAAAGGTTGAGAACCTGAAAGTTATTGAAATAGTAATAAAATTAAAAGTCAGGAGAGTAGCATCCATAAATCTAGATTCTAGCTTAGAAGAACACGGATACTATGAAAGTTCAGTCTCACTGAGCAAACCAAACCAAGGCAATAATGAAGTGACTATGACTGATCAGGTTGCAGTTGATGAAGTAAACTTCTCTCTCAGAAAGTCCAATGTTCCCATGACCCTATTCCCCAAAAAAGTTATTCAAAATAGTAGCTAAAACAGATCTGTGCATGCCAAATGCATTACTTGTCCAAAACAACTTTTCAAAGGTTATAGTAGTAACAAAGGCTATGGTCATGGCTTGTCAGTTTAGTAACGTTTCTTCCTTCTTCTAGCTAGCATTAAATCAGGACTCCATGGACCTACTTCCAAAATTCTGTGTGAGATCAGATTCAGGCCCATCAATTCCATCAAATCTACAACACTGTCACAAAAATGAAAATCAAGAGAAGCTTGAAGTGAGGTTTCCTCCCTGCTTTTGAGTACATTGAAATAGAAGAATTTATAAACCCCACTTTTCTTTTTTTTTCCTTCTTTTTTTTTTAAGGGAATGGGAGAATTTAATTTTTTTCCTAATGCTTCAGTTTGGGATGGGATCTACGTATCTTAATTTTTATAGCGTCAGAACTGGACAGATAGCACCCCTGAGTCATCCAGGGACCATAGCCAGCGGAGAACTTTAGCCCTCCAGAGACGAGTTCATCCCACTTGTCTTAGTTATTTACCTTAGGTTGGAATAAATGTCAGTCTCAGATACCTTTCTGTTTCCTTTGATAATAAGAAAGTCTAAACAAGGAGCATAGACCAAGAGCTGAGTTGTTTGACAGTTAACATTATGTGACATGAATATCACTCACAGCGTTTCATTGCTGAAGTCAGTTGTTGTGATATAGAACAGGCGGGACTTTAAACCTGGGTGTTTGAGATTCAGCCAGAGAACAGGCATTTCCCATAAATGACTGCCTGAACTTAATTATTTTCAGTGATTTCTTAAATTAAAGGAAGATCGTTATATGAATGATACTAAGAATGACATGCGAAACAAAGCTACTAAAAAAAGATGTTTATGGTTTTTAGGCAGAAATGATGGAACAGGAGCAGGAAGGCAGCCTGCCCCTTACGCCCCGGCATGGGTGTGCGAGGCTGTTTGGGTACACCCTAGCAGGATCTGGCTGTTGGGTGTAAACCTACGTAGAGATGATTAAAGAAAATCCCGATTTCAGTGACAGGAGTGTAGATTCTGTTATTTGCTGATAAAGAATTCAATACCCGAGTCCTTAAAAAAACCTACAGATTTTGATTTACAGACAGACTTAAGCACTTTGCTCCATTTGCAAGCAGGTAAGCCATGAGCCTTACTGATTACTTACACCCAAATCCCAAGACGTGAAGAAACGTAGTTGCCTGTATCATATTTATTGCAAAGATATTCTTTGTCACATTGCCACGTGAAAAGGTCAAGTGATGCTGTGTGCAAAGCACACAAAATGGGAAAATACGGACAGTGGCTCAAAGGTGAAAGGCAAAACAGGCTTTTGCATACTATAACACACACAACAAAGGTAACTCTTTCTGCTGTTTTGGGAAACTACCTTTTTTTGACAAAATGGTACTTAAGTAGATTCTACCATTCACAGGATAAAGAAGAAAATATTGGAAAAAAAACTCACCACTAAATTTCCTATCACCAGGACTAGCAGAAAGACAAGAAGGCAGAGTGGTTGTTCAGCAACCACCATGCAGTCCCACATGGTCTCGATCCATTCTCCACACAGAATTCGGAAAATGACGAGGAATGAGTGGAAAAAGTCCATCATGTGCCAGCGCGGCTTGCCATTTTTGTTTATTTTATGGCTGTTCTCCCCATAGCTTCTCCCAAAAAGTTGCACCCCTACTATAGCAAAAATGAAAACTATGATTGCCAGGACGAGGGTCAGATTACTCAGTGCTCCCAGGGAGTTACCGATGATTTTAATCAGAGTGTTCAAAGTTGGCCAGGACTTTGCCAGTTTGAAGACCCTCAGCTGCGTAGAAACATAGAACATAGTGTTAGACATTGGTAGAGATAACCCATCTTCGCACTCTTCAAATCCTGCAAAATCTGTTTTACAGGTATTCTGAACCATTCCAGCAATGTAGTATTTGTGGTATTGAGACATTAATACTTTTTTAAAAGTATTTATAGATTTAATTTTTTTATTGTGTTATTTTTTAACTGGGCTATGCTGCAAACATAAAATAAGCACCTCATAAAGGACCACGCGATCACGAGTCCCTGTAAGTCTTTGGCCCACACAGGCAGCTACCCATACAATGCACTTGATATAGACTAACCCACACGTGACACAAAGGACCAAAGCCCGGAGACCGACTGCTACAACTATAAAAGCAGTCTATCTTTTGGCAAAGCAGCCCAAATCGGTCCATGGTATATGATGCAAATAACATCATTTCATGTCTATTTTTAAGTATTGTTTTTTCTGTATTTGTACTCAGAAACTTTTTTCCTGTTTCCTGTGCTAGTTTTTAATGTTTGACACCAGTCTGATCATGTCTACTCTGGAATATTTTTTCTTCTGAGTATTTCTTAGTATATTCAAAAGAAATTTATAAGTCATTAAAGTCTGACTGTAACATCGTAAGGAGTTTAAGACTGTGATCCTTATTCCTAGTGCTGAGAGGAGGAAAAAATTAAAAAAAAAATAATAATTTCCTGCATTGTAACTGCAGACAACGGAAACATTCTCTATTACATTCACAACACAACATAATGTTTTGTACAACTACATAAGCATGAGGCATTACCAGTCTGAAGGATCGTAAAACAGACAGGGTTCCTCCTTTTCGCCTTTCTTTCTTGCCTTTGTGTTTGGGTAAACTCAGTTCAATTAAACTCAATGTGACGATTATACTGTCAAAAATATTCCAGGGCTGCTGAAAATAATAATAGGGATCTAGAGCGATTATTTTTAAGATCATTTCTGCAGTGAAGATTCCTGTAAAAACCTGTGACAAAGAAACAGTAGCATCAGCCTAAAAGTAGCCATGAACTTACCATATCTTTAAATCATGTTCCCACAAATAACATTCATGGTCAGGTCAACAAAACCCATTTTTATGAACTTCCAATGCACTTTCAGTTAAAATGGGAGGATTGTTTTCTGCCTTCTCAGGAGTGTGTTAGAAGTGTCTGAATAAAATCTATTAGAAATTTAGAGTTTATAAATGCAGAGTTTCCTAATCTTTAGTTTTTACAGTTACTCTTTATGTCTCAAGTAAAAATCCATCAATCAGTCCTTGGTATAAAACGTCATATAGCTGAGAATTAGCTTACCAAGTTGCCTACATTAAGCATCAATTTAAAATTATCTGACATATTATTGTGCTCCAGTGCCATGAACAAAGTGTTCATCACAATGCAAACAGTGATGGTGAGATCAATAAAAGGATCCTTTATGAAACCAGCCACTTTCTTCTTGATTCTCAACCAGAGTGGACAACAGTCCCAAATTAGATACTTTAAAGCAAGATCATTCAGGCATGGCGGGCATCTCCGCTGGGATTCTTCAAGTTCTAAATGCAAAAGAAAACCCCACTATAATAAACAAATAATATATAAATATAATAAAAAATAGTTATTACTGAGCAAGATGGTGAAATAACAATTTCAAGTATTCAAGAGATCAGAGAAGAAAAAGGAAACCTCACATCTCACACAGTGCCCCAAATCTTCTCTGCACTTTCTACCATACATGCAGTCCCTATATCAGCTAATGAACATGGAGATAAAACTCTGAGAAAATTGGATTCAAAATTCATTCATGTGACCTTACTTCAAGAGCTTTTGGATTAGGTTTTACCGGTCTTAGACCCAGACTCGTACTACAATCATTTGACTAAAAACGGACGTTTATGATGCAGAGGCCACACCGCAGCCCCCCACGCTAGAAGTGCTTTATAGTCAACATAGCTGCTAAGGCACTTTTCACCTTAGCCTCACGGAGATGTCTCGGGCATTGGCTGGATGGCACCCGACATCTCTTTGGCTCCTTTGACTCTCAAGGGAGTCTAGAGATTCAGGGGAGTCTAGAGAGTCAAGGGCGGCCACAGGCATTCTAATTGTAGTTGAGACAAATCCAAACCACAGCAACTGAAATTCGGCCGTAAGCCAGTTCTACTGGAAAGATCATGCCTACCATTTCCTAGCTGATGTGAATTTCTCCATTTTCTACAGACAAACATGGGATAGAAGCTGTTCTGGCTTTACAACCTTTTGGTCAAATATAAATCTCATAGACTTTCTTTCTTCAACATCAATATTAATGGAGCCCTCCAAAATACTTTTGACCCTGCTTGTGTAAACTCATTGGCAAACTGGAGCTTACTTAAAGCTAGATAAAAGTACAGTAGGAATTATTAGTAATCTGCTTTTTGGGGACCTGAAAATTTTTCAAAAATCAGAGGAGCTGATAGAAAAAAAAAGAAAAAGAAAAAAATCAACGCGTTCCTCATCCTGGTCTCTTGGTCCAGAAAACAACTAAACAAATAGGGCTGAAATTGTTCAGAAATTGCAACAAAACTATCTGTCAGCATAACAGCCAGTGATAAATTCTTCCAAAAATTCACATGGAAAAGTAAGTTCAAAGAATAAAAGGGTGAGGTTAAATATTGAAAACCCAGAAATTGCCACAACTGCTTTTGCTTGTGTAATCTTATTGTTAGTATTTGCACGCCTGTGTCTGTGCCAGTGACACGTCACCAGTCACAGGGTCAGGAGGAGAAAACCGTACCCAGTCGTGGACCTCAGACGCTAGAGAAACTCCTTCCACCCACCCTCGCTCCAACCACTCTCACTCTGTCCTACAAAACAAGATCTGCTATAGGCAAAGGATGAGTTCCTGTACATAAAAGCTGTGTGATAATGCTTTTTTTTAAAAAAGCAAAATTAACAATGAAATTCCTAACTACACACCTACAAATCTCTGTTAACCTTTAAGAAAAGTATTGACATTTTGGTCCTTCATGCTAACATTACCTTAGGATTGAAATAAGCATAATGAGGAACCACTTACCCTCCAAGACACTAGTAATTATGCTGACTGCACTTGCTGCCCTTTGTCTCTGAAGTGCCTCGTTAAAGTACTCCACTGACAGATGAGGAGGCAAATGCATCGTGCTGCTCTCATCATCTACGGCTGGCTGCTTAAAGAAGTAAACATGATTAGGGAGATACCACAGGAATAAAATGAAGTAGGATGTGATGATGGGTAAGTATGAAAGTTAATAGGAATAATGACACGCGTCCAAATTAGTGTAGCTTTTTGCAAGATGTAATAGATGTTGAGAACGAAGATCCTACTCTTTGGTGATAATGCTGCAGTAAATGGATCCTGCAAGCACATAATAGCAATGGGGCAAGCACAAACCTTGGAAATAAGTATATGAGGGGAAATAGGCCTAGAAAATATTGCACACTAATGGAAAAGGAGAGACATGAGGGATAAACTGGTAGAAAAGCATCTCCACCCACTTGGGGAACTTACAGACAAAGCTTCTGCATGATGCTAAAGGTGCTGTGAAGGTGATAGAAATTACAGGTACTGCTCAAAATTACCCCCCTGGACAGGGCATGGGATAAAAACACCCTTTGGTGACTTGTAATTCCAGCACTAGGAACCTTCAAAAGTATGTTAGTTCAAGTTGTGCACAGCAGAAAAACAGGATTTATAACGTGAATGTTGAAGCAATGAACTCCAGTTTTTTGGGAACCCATCAGAGTCCAAACTGCTTTCTGCTGGCAACTTATAAACTGCCCACATCAGTACACTTCATCTCACATCGCTGTTTGCCATTTCACTGAAACTCCTAAGAAAACCCTGCCATTTATGGAGAAACCATAATATGAAGTATATACTTAAAATGATATCTTTTACTTACCAGATCACCCTTTCCCGGGTCTTCCATTACTGGCGGAAGCATTACTCCTTCAGAAGACACTGGATCTAGACTGTGTACCCTGCTGCTTCCTCCTCCCATCACCGAAATCACCCCATTGCAGTCATCCGCGTTAGCCCACTTGCTGCTCCGCACGCACTTTGGGCTAGTGGGGTGAGAGCTGTGGCTCATCTGACTTTGCACACTGGAGCGTCTTCCCATCTGCGTCACCAAGAGTGACCGACCCTGGATTTCGTGTTCCCCGGCACTGCGGGTCTCCTCATCACCAAAATCCCTTCTGGAATCAACTTCTAGAGCAGGTATTTGGAAATTGAACACACTCCCATGGCTCAGTCTGCGTTTCGCCTGATTTGCGTTGGGACCGTACACCAGGCCAAGGAAAGACTTAAAGTCCAGGAAAGGGAATAAAGAGAGAATGGCATCATATCATAGAAAAAAGTTTGTGAAGCAATAAACATTTACAGTTTCATAGCATTCCCTGTCAAGCATTGCGAGTCGAAAACTTTTATTTGATTTAGATTTTTCAGGAAGGTTTATGCTCAGATTTTAAAAGGCAGATAATAAAGTCCTATTAGCTATAGCAGCTTTTTTTTTTTTTTGTGGTAAGTTTTATATTTAAATTTTAAGTAAGAAATTTTTAACAGAGAATGATGGCACAAAAGTTAAAACCTGACAGTAATTCACTTTATTTCTCATTGTTATAGTAAATGTATTTTGACGGTTATAATAACTTTCCTTTCATCCTTCATTCATAATATTTCCTTTTCAAATTTTTACATACAATTTTTCCTTATCTGACGATGTTGTTTATTTTAAAGACTTAAGAGTGATCAGTGTTTGTAATGGGATTCGGTTTGTGCTTTCAAGCAATTTATTTTAGTATTAATATCGGAAAAGCTGTTAGGATCTCAGATTCAGACAATAGATTACCAACTTTCGTTGACTGTCTGTGGACTGTGACTTGGGGAATCGTTGTTCATCTTCATTATCTTCTATCCCCAAAGACTTATTTCTCTTTTTCCTATTGCTTCTTTCTTTGATTTCTTTGGTAGACAGAGAAGAAGCTTCAAAGGAGCTAATTGACAGGATATCAATCCCTTTAACAGCCAATGACTGAAATTAAAACAAAAACATGGATGATATTTTTGCTGGGTACTTGGAATATAAGGAGAAGGAAAACCCTTCTGTGCTCTATGTTATTTCCTCTTAACAATTTGTGTTTCACAAAACTTGTTAAAAATCTTCCAATATCTGATAACACTAAAAGAAAGAGGAGAGAATTTCCCCAACATATGGAGCACTGAAAATTTTGCTATATGCAGTATGTTACATGATCATATATATTGGGCCTGCCAGGGGCAAAATTTCCTATTCCTCCATATGGCAGATTTCCATACAGTAAAAATACTTAGTTTGAAAACAATACTGCAGAATACATCTTTTTCCCCAAATAAATGCTCAAACAGTATTAAAATTCTGTCTTTTCATTGGGGATCGTTGTGACTGTATTTACACTGTGGCTGACTTTCCTTCCCATACTGAATTTAGGACAATGTATTCAAAACACAGGAGTATTTTATTCCAGAAGCTTCTAAGCCATTTAAGTTAACCAGATTGAATGAAAAACTACATTCATTCAACTTTCATTCAAACAATACTGCAGAATACATCTTTTTCCCCAAATAAATGCTCAAACAGTATTAAAATTCTGTCTTTTCATTGGGGATCGTTGTGACTGTATTTACACTGTGGCTGACTTTCCTTCCCATACTGAATTTAGGACAATGTATTCAAAACACAGGAGTATTTTATTCCAGAAGCTTCTAAGCCATTTAAGTTAACCAGAGACTTTTCATTCAACTACAATAGGTTTTGGGTCAGTTGTTAATGCAGCTGATCAATGAAATTACTGTATATTTCTCTGCTCACAATGATAAACACAAGAAAATTAAAAAAAAAAAAGCTACATTTACTTTTGGAAACTGCTAGCTGATGGGATTTTATATTTTCCAGATTTTAAATACTATTTTTCTTACAGTAACAACAGCCTTTAATGCTTATTATCCACAATAAATTTCATTGTTTCACAGGAAAAATACACAGCTGAACTAGGAATCGATCTTATAGCTCTAGGAATCACTACTTTCAATAAGTTATCACTTGCTCCTGTCCCCAGGAGTGACTACGATACACAGCTGTATACAAGGAATGGTGGGTTTTCTTATGTGACTGACAACAGAGTACCAAGACTAATGCTGGCAAGGGAATAATTTACCTACCTCCTGCTCCTTCTGTAATAATTCCATGGCTTCACGAAATTTCCTTTCCTTTGCCTCCGTTTCAGCAATAGTGGCTTTGTTCTGGTCTTCGTATGCCATTGTGACTACAGCCAGAATCAAGTTGACTAGATAAAATGAGCCCAGAAAGATGACCAGCATGAAGAAGAGTATATACACCTTCCCAGAAGCTCTGAGGGTCTGTAAGCAACACACCCCAGAGATAAAAATTACCATAAAAAATACCAAGTAGGCTTTCAATGTGTCTCTGAAATTCTTTAGAAGCACTCAGCTTCCTAGACACAACGCTTTAGGAAGCTTAAATGGAAATATGCCTTTCTTGGCCCTTCTTCCCCCTCTTTCTCCCTCTTCCTATACCATTGCCTGTGAATCACTGGTTGCATACCGATGAGGATGACTGGGGAGGAATTGTTATATTTTTTAAGGACAATCCAGGGCCCTTTTAGTACTTTTTTTAAGTCTCTAAACCAAGAAGGTGATAGAACTATTGCTGGGAAGCACTTCAGCATCGCTTTTCTAGGCGTCACAGCTTGCAGGAAGGGACAAGGGAGGATGTGGCCTCGATGACTTGTAGCTATTGCTTTTATTTGGGGTTTCTTGTCCTCTCTACACATTTTCGGCTTCAGCTGTTGTCCCTGGAAGACCAGTTCTGAATTATGCACAAAGTTGGTACCTGCTGGTACAGACGCTCCCAGTAGTCCTGGGTCATCAGGCGGAACAAGGAAAGAAAAGCCCAACCAAAGGTATCAAAACTAGTGAAACCGTAATCAGGATTTGGCCCAATTTTCAAGCATGTATAGTCAGGAGGACAGGTCCTAGAAGTAAAAAAATAAAGTGGAGTTCTTTTACCTGTGCAGATTTCAAGGAAAACTTTATGTGAGAGTTATTCAGCTCTCTGTTTCATTACATTGCAAACCAATTTTCTACTCCAGGTAGCATTGGCTGGAAGGTGGGATGAAAAAAGCAGCATCCACAACCCAGCAACAAAGGAAGAAGACAGGCTGGAGTAGACCACGACCCCAGGACACCCCCCTCACCCCGGGCCTCTTTCCCTGCCCCTCGCTGCAAAGTAGCCACATCTCCCTCCTTGCCCAAACCTGCCCTCCAAAATCCGTGATTTGTTTTTCCCGTTTAACACTCATGAGCCTTCACAGGGAGGAACGTGTCTGTCCTGTGCTATATCTGAGATCTTCTGTGTTTTCAGCTCTCTTGTACATCCGTGGAGAAGAGAAAGACAGCACTTCTGGAAAGGCTCAGAGGAATTCAGACCTGAATAAATCAGCTGCAGGTTCCTGCTTCATTCCCTGTAAGTATTAAATTATCTGACTGTTTACTATATTTAGTTGTCTGTGTTCCTGTTTCTGCATTCAACAAAAACCTGGAATTTCTGTTTTTGTCTCATATGGCTGAGCTACTACAGAAGCACTAAGGCAAAGAAAACTTCCAAAGAAGAAATACTCTTAAACGCACTTACCCAGCACCAGGACCACATAGCAAAATATCTGAGGTGCCCCCTTTCTTAGCAAAGTGTGCTATAAAAAAGGGGAGAAAAAATTAAAACCAAAGAACTTTCTAGCCTGAATCCTCTATCCTTTAATATGCGCAGTCATCAGTAATCAGTGACCCATGAGTGTATGTGCACAGAAATACAAATTGCCATGTAGCAAATATGAAATGAGCGCTGAAGAGAGACAGGTTTCCCACGCTCACCGTGACTGCGCCACATTGCAGGATGCCCTGTCCTCATTTATAAACTTGCATATGTGTATGCACAAATTTCAGTCCTTAAAACCAGAAATTTTTTTAAAGATTATCACTTTTTGGCCCCATCTGCATAAAGGAAATCAAGAACTGGAGGGCACAAGCTTAAGCACAGTCCCTGGTTTGGTAATCGTTAGCGCAAACTCCAGCAGAGTTTTGGCCCGTAGCCATTAGCCCTCTCCAGGACGGGGTACGAGCATCAGTTGGGGAAAGCACAGACAAGTTCTCTTTCCACTGAGCAATAAAAACAAAGCACTGTTTTTGAGGAGGAAGGAAGAGTACTTGGCTGTGTGGATATACATCGTGCCATGTCACCACCCTGCTGAGCCAAACAGCAGGTCCTATCCCTGCGTAGCTGAGAAATACAGATTTCTCCACCGGAGATACTGGGGCTCTGCCCTTTTTGATCTGATTCCCCTATTTCTCTTAGCACGAGTTACTCTGATGTCTGAACTGGAGCAGTCTGAAGGTAACAGCTTCAGTGCTACCAGCTAATCAGCCCCGTTAGGCTGTGGGTTTATTACCCCAGACGCAAGGGAGGTCTCATGTCTTCCTGGTGCTTCCCAAACCTCAGCTGTGCTCATCAGGTAAGTCAGCACGAGTCCGAGCCAGCAGGAATGTTTGGTATCAGCTGTACTGGACCATGTAAATACACCATAAAGGAATGAGTCATTCTCCGGGCTACTTTCCACCCAAATTTTTAAAGACGATTCAGTAATTGAGCTTCAGGGAATCATAACAACATATAGTTCTCCATGTTGGGGATGGGAACTTCACACAAAGTCAGGACCATAAAAAATATACAAAAAATCATTGAATAGAAAACTGGGCTTACAGTGCTGTAAGTCCTAAATCCTGTAAGAAAGTCATCTAGCTTTCATTAAACCTGTCTGGGCCCTCCTATTCCTTTTGCTGTCATTGCAAATCAGCCTGCACACAAGATATACACAAGTATAGCACAGGATGTGAACAAGGCAAAACTTGTGAAGCAACACAGATTTTTAATTTCTTGAGCCTTGCTGTCTCTTGCCCATTGCTTTTATACAGCTGCAATGTTCTGCATTTAAAAAAAAAAAAAAAAAGCTTTTGTTTCCTGTTTCTTCAGCACCGAAAATTAGTATTTTTAGCCAAAGTTTGTCATATCCATGGTCACGTCTGTGCTACTCTAGTCACTACCTGGTTTCTTTTGAAGTTTGCTTTCAGTTATGATCTTTACAACATTCTGTATATGTAAATGGCTTTGTATGTGTGGGGTTTTTGGTAGGTATAAGAGTTCCTTGCAAAAATTTTTTCTCAAATATCTTTTATATAAAAGATTTTCTCCCCTGGACTCTGAAGTTATTAAAGAAATCCTGTCAAATATTGCACATGGAGTGTATACAAAAAGCAATCCTGTGTGGGTTTTTTATGTATTTCAACTTTTCCTCCGGGACAATGTTTTTCTCCCTGTACAACTGCTGCTGTGTTTAAACTCACTGGTGGAGATTTTCTTCAGTGATGAAGCTTTCTTCATATTTCTAGCATAGACGTTGTTTACTTTGAGTGTGTTTTTTCATGTATATTGAGGTTTTTCCTTTAGCACAGGGCTTTTCCTTTCTGAATTGGATCTTACAGTTGCTGTTCATCTGAGGCTGCTTTGGTGTGTTTTCATATGTCTGGTCTATGCTTCCATCACCAGCCACAATCAAGACGTATACGTGAAAGATATATACTGTATATGTCTTATATAAGACATAAAATAAGACATATATGAAGTGAAGAAGAAAGTAACTGACTTTTAAAGGAATTCCTCTATTTCAAGCTGAAGAGTAACTCCTTGGGCAGCCAAATGAAGATGTAGGGACTCTTCAGCATGTAGTAAAAGGTGAACTTTGGGGAATTACAGCAGAGAATGAGCTAATGCTGTTTCAGTTATTGTCATATCATTCTGGGAAACAGAGCTGGATGTTACTGGAAAATTTGGGAGTGCTATTTCTTATAATGAAGGGAAGGGGTGCGTTCCTGGATGCCTGCAAGCTGCTCTGGCAATCTGAAGGCCATTATCAGGTAGTTAATCATCAAAATATCAATCACCAAAACATCGATATCATTTACAGCAGTGGTTATACATGCATGCGTAGGTGTCTATACTATCAACTAAAAAAGAATTAAGGAGAAAAATTACCTGTGTCATTAACAAACATTTCATAGGATTCCCATGTTTTGTTAAGGAAATAAGGTGTTTTACTGAACACTGTAGAGTTCCTGATACACTTTTGTCTTAGATTGCCCTTAAAAAGCTGGAGGCCTATGAGGGCAAAGACACTCAGACAGAAAACAGTCAGGATCATCACATTGGCAAGCTTCTTCACAGACTGAATAAGTGCGCCTACAATGACCTTGAGTCCTAGGAAGACAATACACAAAGGAAAAACAGGATGAAAAACTGAGATGCAGATGTCATACTTGATTAGAGTTAAAACAATGTATAACAAGCAAAGTCCCTAAATTACTGGATAATATGTGGCAAATACATTTGCAATGTAAGTATATTTTGGATGAGAGAGTAATTTATATGAGAACAATATTTTTTTTCCTCATTTGATTGACCCTACAATTTCCAGATGTTCCTTTAATCACTGTTAATCACTATTTAGGAAAGGATGAGGAACCAGAGATATTAGTCTTTCTGGGTAAGTTTTTCTTGTCTAATATGTATAATTCAAATGACATTTCCAACACTGGTAATCTGTGAAGAAACTGGAAACACTGGAAATAATAATGACTCTGATCAAAAAGACCAGAAAGAGAAGACAGAGGCAACCTACTGGTTCTTAATTTGTATTTCATCATCAGAAAGAAACCACTGGCTTTATAACTAAGGGAAAAGTTAAAAGGAAACTGTTTTCCCGGGGATGATGTAACATGATTAATAATCTTAAAATTCCTCTCAGTCACCAGAGGTATTTCTGTTGAATCATAACACATAAACCAGCTAGAAGAACACTCTGTAAAACTGACATTATAAAGTCTTAACAAAATCTTTAAAAGCATCATTAAAACAAACTAAATACAAGAGTGTTTCTAAAGCACGATTTATTCTGGTTGGACGAGGCGAACTAAGATACTATTTGTGTCCACAAATTCATCTGTGTCTGCAATCAATGAAAGATACAGAAAGAGAAAGGAAAATTAAAAAAAAAAAAAAAAGCAAAAGCCAACATTTTGATTGGAGTAAAAAAATCAGTTGAAAGTAGCATAAAACATTAAGCGAATAGAGTTTCTTACCTGGGACTACTGAAATGGTTTTTAAAGCTCTCAGAACTCTGAAAGTCCGAAGGACTGACACGCTCCCCAGGTTACTAAATGCTCCCACGTACCTGTAAAGTCAGGACATACCGTGGCAAGTGGTTGAACGGAGAAAACAGGACAATTATGTTACAGTGGTCATTCTTAACTGCCAATCCAATTTAAAGTATTGATAAACTACACAGCAAGGATTTGTCTGAAGACTTATAACATAGAAACCCATTTCGTGATTATTAGTTTCCTTATGAGGTAGCTCTTGGCTTGTGCACAGCTGCTTTTGGGTCAGCATCTTAAAATCTTATGCATTTAAAATATAAACAAAGATAACAAAATCATTCATTGCAGGCTGAAATGCTGGCTGAACTGGTTCGATCTCCCTTCTGTAGCTGCACCTAACCAGTGTAAAGGCTGTCTCACTTCTGCAAACTGAAGCTCAGGCTGATTTTTTGGAGATAAAAAGCCAAAATTTAATCCAGTGTCCTGGTGTCTCCACACATTGCTCTGTTTTCAAACTTACACTTTCATTCACAGGGTATGTCCGGATTTGCCAGCCCAGCTATTACACGTCACTGACTGCAACGCATGCGCTGGCGTGCGTCACCACAGCGTGTCCCTTGCTCTGCACAGCTCTGTTCCCTTCTTGAAAGACCCATACGTTGTTGTTATACAGGGAGCGAGGAAACAAGGGGAAGAGTCGATGTCCTAGATAGTTTCAGGTGCAGTTAGGACCCACGGGGGGGGGTTGTACTGCAGACAGCCTTTTGCACCACAGCAGCAAGAACTTCAGATACAGAGCGCGGGCGCAGGTAATCTATATGCTCCCACTTACGCCATAACGATGACGCTGAAGTCCAACCAGTTCCAGGGATCTCGAAGGAAAGTGAATTCATTTAGACAGAATCCTCTTGCCAATATTTTTATCAATGATTCAAAAGTGTAAATGCCAGTGAAAGTAAATCTAAGGAAGGGAGAAAAGTGCCAAAGGAAAATAGCAATATTAGCAATTAATGGAAGAGACACAGTCAGATTATTTACTGTCTCGGCCAACAAACCAAGCCAATGCTGCAGAGAAGTAGTGGAAAGACTGCTGTTGATTTCAGTGTATGCTATCAGCATCTGACTCACATGTAGTTTGAGACAGTAGCTGACTGCAATCTGGACATGCCTTTTAACGTGCATGCCTGTGACATGGCCATTTGCATTCAATGATTTTTTTCAAACTCTTTCATGTGAGTCCCCATAATTTGAGAAACACAAAACTCCTAGCTTCTTGCTAAAATAAAGATCAACTTTTGTATCTTCCTCTGGTTTCAAGTGGCCCAGTGAACATGTAATATGTTGTGTGTTATTTACTTTGAGCATGCAGCATCCATTTCTGTGCAGATGTTTAAAACACTTAGAGAAATACAAGAGTACAGGATTTTCAATTTAAGATGGCAATTATTCTTATTAATGGAAAATTATCAGTAAAAGCTCTTCTGGACTTACTGAGTGCACTTATCATTTCAACAAGGCAGTGATCTCCCAACAGAATTCAAAAGGCATTCATCTGGCAGTCAGAAAACGCACTAAGAAATTATACGGATGTAGTGCTTCTCTTTTCATTTGGAAAGAAGTATTCTGAAATTATTATTGAAATACATTTGAAAGGTAGTCTTGATGCCAACAGCAGATACAACTCTTGTCTAATCTTTGACACTCTCATAAGTAGAGAAGTATCTCAGCATCTTCTGGAGATATGTGTACTAATAACATGCAGAGCCCTGTTCCTGCTTGAGGATTTGCCATTCCCAGACGTTTCAGTGCCGTGTAACATGAGATAGCCAGAAACAATTTTAGAGCTGTTTCTAAAGCTAAGTATTTTGGAATCTTTTCCTTTGCATTAGGTGTTAGAATTGTTGTCTACCTGGACTTTAGTAAAGCCT